>NW_028186612.1:3332568-3439301 GCF_003343005.1 Rhea americana
ATCACAGAGATTGATTGCACAAAGCAAAAAAAAAAAAAAAAAAAAAAAAAAAAAGCCTATTTTACAACACCTTCTTAAATTACTTAGCGTCTACATCTGACATTTCACACCTGAGCTTCAGCCCTCCAGTCTAATGGGAGGTGAAAGCATTTCACTGAGATTACAGCTCCTAAATGACTGATTATCTTGAGCAGGTATCAAAGGGTTCTGCCGAGATTGGAGCCTGGCACTGGGCCCAGAGGGATCATGCACAGTCCTGCTTCCATCACGAGCTCTGCAAAGGCACAGCCTCCAAGGGGAAGGCTCCCAAAAGAGCCGTCTTGCAGGTGGCATGCCTTGTGCCACCAAAACAGCCACGCAGATGTGCCGCTTGCTCATGAATGTTTAATATCGGCATGGAAGCCGCCAGTAAAGAAAAAATATTCCAAACTTTGTATGCACACCCATGCATACACATATATGTACATCCCAGCTAAAGGATGTTTTCTTTCACTGCTGAGATCAYCCCAAGAATTGAGTCTCCGTTGCCTTGTCTGTACTCTCCATGCAGGCTAACAGCTCAGTAAACTCCTTCGTGTCAGCGTGCRCGCATGGGGCAAAGCTGTGGCTGATCAGGGCAGCCAGAGTGTGAGCACAGGGTGGAACACATGCTGGCACCACTGCGGTTCCCGTGACAGTCCCCTCATGGCTTCGTCTCTGGCTCTCTCAAGGCTCCAGAAATCACARCTCAAAAGCAGGAATCTTGTAGTTTTAAGCAAACCCCATAATCTCTGGGGGAAGGTGCATTGTCTGAAGGCTCCTGTCATAGCTGGATGCAAAACAAAAGTTGTGCCAATTCCAGGAGTGCCCCCCGCCCCACCAATGCCACTGGCTTTGTGGCTTCCAGTCAGAGAACAGACCCTAGATTTAAAAAGTTAAAGCTCCTTCCTGGGAAACKTTAGGTCTGAGTTTGTCTGTGCAACTGCAAAATGCAGCAGTGGTTCGTGTGAACACCCAGCTGTTTTCTGTTTCTCTGCTGTATCGGTGTCTTGGCAAAATAGCAAAGAGCCCTTGAATCCCCCTGGAAAAGCAAAAGGGGACAGCAGGGAGTAAAGAAAAGGATAGGGGTAGGGCAGGATGGTCTGATATTCTTCCATGATCTAGAAAACTTGCTTATTCCTTTTGACCTTGACAGAAGGCTGGGAGCTGCTGTTTAGTCAGAGCTGTCAGAGAGTGGTGCTAGCAGGAGATGGATGAGCCATGGTGCRGCTCTGCAGAAGGCATCACAGAGGCAGGCTGGTTTCAGAAGCAGCAACAATGGGAAAAGACAGCAAAGAGAAGGTGAGCAAGRGATGCAAAGGGCTCCTCAAACAGCCAGTGAGGTAGCAGGACTCTGGGGTATCTTTTGGCTAGGCTGAAAAAGAGCCACAAGACTTCCCCTCGGTGCCATGGGAGCTCAATCTTGTCTCCTGCGAGATGTTGACGGGACCTTGGCTGCTGTCCCAGTTACTCATTGGGGTGCCCACCCCAATCCAGCATCTCCCAGCACAACCCCACCACACACTGCATGTTGCCCAACCCTTACCCCAGACACCAGCTCACGTCTCTCCACTCCTGTGAGACAAGGCTTTTGGAAGTTTTGCTTTGATTTTTATTGTATAGCACAAATTACAATTTTACTTTGATTTCCTCCTCCCTCACAAGGGTAAGGGTGTGATTTCCTCCTGCTCTGTCTCAGAGAACAGCTTTGGATGCAATTCTGCTGCACACTCTAATGCAAAGCACAGATTTGAAGATTACTTTATTGCTGCCCTGTGGTCACTCTCAAGATGGCTGCTGCTGCTGCTCTCAGCTCGGCAATGATACTCTCGTCACAATCCTGATCTTTGCAGGAGCAAAGGGACCCTTTGCATGTCCTAATGTGAACCCAAAAGAGTTAATCTTCACTCATGGTGTTACAGCTCTACACTAATTGTCAGTGAAGCACCTGGACTGTTTTGCCTGTCCGTTTTTTAAACAGATGCATGGCAAGACTATATATCTCAAATATTCAAAGCCTCTGAATTTGGGTACAAGCTGAATGATGCTTTGCCATATCAGTATCCATAATCTATTCTAGACAGTAGAAGACCTAATATGAGTGCAAAAGCTTTTCAAGAAGGAGAGGGGAGTGCTAAGAGCAGTGTCCTTTGTAAAATAAGAAAATTAATTGTCTCTTTTATATTCAGAGCACACGTGACCCTGCCCATCCTCAGGACCTCCTGCTGCAGCAAAAGAGCCCTCAGCCAACCCTGCAGCAGCCTGTGAAATGGAGACTCTGGTCCTGTGCAAGCCCCATATGTGCAGGTTGGCTGCATACAGACCTCCCAGCTGAGGGGTAAGATAAATTGCTGGCTAAAGCCCTACCCTGGGATTTGGGAAAGTTAGGCTGGTCCTTCTGTTCTGTCAGAGGTTTCTCATGTAACCCAGCCAGTTGCTTAACTTCTCAGCTCCATATCTATAGCATAAAGATATCAGTGCTTCGTTCCCTCTCTCCCCAGAGAGCTAGGCAAGATGCTCAGACAGCAGAGCTGTGGGAACCACAAAGGCACCCTGAGCAGTTCGGCATAAAGAGACTGCTGGTGTCTAAGACCTTAATCCTGCAATGAGCTTGTAGGGTGAAATTCAGACTCAAACAGCTCAGAGCTAATCTAACCTTGGCTTGAGATTATTTGAACCCTGCCACACAGTTTCTTCACATTTTCTATTTGGCCTTTCCCTAACCCAAATGCAAGGCTCCTACAAGATGTACTTTTAGCTGGGGATTTGTGTTTCTAAGCATGTGGGATATATGAGTTCTTTGATTTTTAATTTCAGGAAAGGAATGATCATGATTTTTCTGAGAAAGGCGTTTATGTCTATACCAGTAAACAAAAAAAAAAGGCCAAAATTAGTTCTGTGGCCAAACAGCACAACACATGCCTATAAAACCAACTCTCTTCTCCTCCCTGCCAAACCCTAAACAGGGTGACCTCACGCATGCTGACAGCTGGGGCTGGTCCCTGCCCCATGCCAACCCTTGAAGAGCCCACAGGCACTATCTGAGAGAGGCTGAAGTCATGCCAAGGAGCATGATGACAAATTAACAGTATGGACCACTGTGAAACWGTGCGTGCCTGGTGCCTGGCTTAGYTTATTGTTACATATGTWGCCTTAGTGATTTCAAGCTCTCCCGTTGGTGTCTGTCCTCTGACATTGTAGGAATCTTGAACTGGACTCATGAGATCTGTGTGCCCAGGGGACAGAGACAGATCTGACAGAGAAATTCAGAACCAGCTGTTGGAGTCTCACTTTGATGTCCATGACTTCTCCAGTCTGCAGGACTAAAGCCTTTTATTCTGAGATGCTGAGATGCTGGAGGATGGCGTATCCACATCAGTTTTGCATACCACTACTAGCAGGACATCTTCCACTACATCAAGCCTGTGGTACCACGGGGCAGCTACACTCCACGGTGGGCCAGGCTGAGGCTGGTAACCACTTCCATAAACCACTCAAGAGCTTCCCTCCCTCCTGGCCTCTGCTCAGCTCTCATCAAGATGTCTTTCTGCTGCTTTGAATCTTATCTGCTCTCTTTTCTGCTTACTGTGGGGTTCCCTCTTCCCTGTACAAGATATCTAAGACAGGATTGGGATGGGTTATCCAGGATACCCTGCTCATACATTTCCCACACAGATAAACTGAATGTGCACAAAATTATCCAAATTGTACCTCATCTTTCACAGTCGCAGCACATGYACTTTGCAATCGATCAGCACTCATTAAGTAGCCATTTTCTTCAGGAATTCATAAAGTCCAGACAAACCACGGCTGGATGTGGTCAAAATCCAGATGGAGGGAATTTGAAGTAGACACAGACCTCTTCTGGAATATTTTGCAACCCRTTTGCACAGCTAGGAGTGACACAAGCTACAGCATAGCAAAGAATCAGGGTCCTTGATGTCTTTTTTTTCGATCAGATGCAGACAGTAGCCTGTCTGGTTACAGAGAGCACTTTCTTTGATTAAAAGCTGATAAATATTCATCCCTCTTCTCCCTGGCCGTCCCTCCCAAATCCCAGGAGACAAAACTTAGATGAGTAAAACTGCTTCATTTGTGATATATTCCAGCAGGTTGTTCCAAAACACTTGGAATTGTTCCAAGTAGCAATAGCGTGGCTGTAGAGACTATGGATCATCAAGAAAAGAACCAATACGTAGTATTTGTTTAAAACAAGACTTAAATTATAAAGGACATGCTCCTTACCAATGGTAGGTGTTGGGAAGTTAAGTATAAATTGTACACAGATCCTTATCCCTAGCTAGAACTTCAGTAAATTGGCAAAGATGCATCACTATCTGCAGAGCAGGAGACAGAGAGAAATTAGATGTTAAGGACAGCCTAGTTTTCTAGGAATACAGATGTATCATCACTTGATGAAAACTACAGCAAGGAGCGAGGGAAGCAGATATATCAGTGGTGAAGGTTGCATCCTTTTAAGGCAAGGAAAACTAAACTCTCATCAGGACTAACAAACAGGTTTGAACAGATGGAGAGCTCATGGCTCAGTGTAACAGTGCAGCGACCACTAAGCCAATCTTAGTGAATGCAAACTGGAAAACAAGTCATCCTTAACCAAGAGATGATCAGAGAAGKCAAGGATCTCCTCTAAGGAGAAATGTTGCTGGAGAGAAGAAATCTTGGTGTTTGGGAGTTTGGAAATATACAAAATAGATGCAGTAGGATGCTGTCACAACATAGATTTAAGCCACATCTCTGCAGAGTCCAAAGTTCCTGTGAGTGCATTAGACTGTAGACAGAGAAAGCCCCCCCATCTCTGGATGGGAGCCTGCCCCATAGCTATCTCTACAGCTACTGTAACCCTGTATTTTTCCACCTCTTGGCTTACAATCTGAGAAATCTCAGAAAAATTATTTCTTGCTGAAGAACTGACTTCGATCTATGTTGGTACAGGATGAGCACAGGAGAAGTCAGATCCTGAGGCAGTCTCATAATCTCATAATACCAATTGTTATTATTATTATTATTATTGTTGCTATTATTATTGTTATTATATGTTTATACTATATATTATTTATACAATTATAATATATATATAAATTCTTATGGTATATAAATATATTTATATATTTTTATAACTATAAATATAATTTTTGTTGTTGTTGTTGTTGTTATTAGTATTGTTGTTGTTGTTGCAATTAGCTCATCAAGGTCAGATTATTGAGTCTGGAGTTAAACCACACTGTGTATGGATTGGCACCCAGAGCCACGCAACTGTCTCTACATCACCCTCCTCAGCATGATATTTTCTGGGAAGGTTTCTTAGCTCCAGCTCTGGTGTTGAGCTCCAGCCTGCCTTGCTGTGATCATCTAGCACCACATCCAACCACATACATCCTCCTGCATCCTGGGAACATGGGACATCTAGGCTGGTTCTGTGCTAAGGTTCAGCAATATGTTATACATGAGCTTCACACACACATCTTCAGCAATAGTTGCTATACCTGTACTTCCGCAGTCCATCAGCCCTGTCCATTACCTCGGACAACAGCAAKCTAACTGTATCAAAACCAGCAGAGTTCACTGTCCTCAATGATCGGAAAAGAAATCTCCATTCTGTCATCTCCGTGCTGTTTAAGGCCAAAGGAATCTCTGTCTACTGTCCAGGCCCATGGAAACCAAGCATTTCTATCTGTCCTTAGACACAACAGTCTCCAGTTAGAGGGTGAAAGCTTTAGTGAGTAGAAGATGAAGTACTACAATTTTTCAGCCTTTCTCATGGTATCTTCCCGCTTTGTAAAGGTAGTTGGGCAAGCAAGAAACCAGCAGCTTAGTGGCTGTATTTCAGCTGGCATAAACACTGCACAGCCCATGTCAAGGGCCAGATTCTCTGCTGAGCTGAGACTTGTTTGGCACTGTGTCAAGGCTGGTCTCAAGGGAACCACCACTGCTCTCTGATTCTCCATGTAGGTCTGAGCCAGGCCCAGCAGAGCAGACAACAGCCCTGCCAGCCAGCGTAGTCACCACATGGTTGCCATTGTGGAGACTATGCTGCAGGAGAGGGCACCTCAGCCAAATATCCTCTCACTGCAAGCCCGGGAGGTTGAGGAATCAGAGCAGGAAGAAAAGTATGACATTTATAGCAGCTTTAAATTGAGAAGTCCTTTCCCAAAAGATCATATCCAAACACCTATGTGGTGCTAAGAACATCATAAAGATGTTACGCACAAGAGGAAGAGAAGCTAGCCCTCAGTTTACAGGGGTCTAAGGTCTGGGGTAAGAGCAAGTTTTCCTTTTAAAAAAGACAAACCTAGACTTTTTAGGCAGGTTTTCCATGGAAGTGAGATTCACGCAGTGATACCTGCAGGAATACACCCTTTCTCCAGTGCCTTCAGATCCACTTGACCCATAMAAATTTGAGGTGAGAGAGGTCTCAAACACAGCAACAGTCTTGCACGTTTCATGAAAGCTGGCAGCTGSGTGGTGGCAAAAGAGCTCACCTGCACCTCTTACACACAGGGAAAAGCTGTGATTGGAGCTCGAAGTTCAGGGTATGCACATGGAAGAGAGATTCAACCTGCGTGGAAAACTCCCATCCGTGCCTGCAGTCAGCCATAGGCAATAGGGAGTCAGGTTTGCCTCATTCTCACACTCACAGGCAGCAAACCTGCAATTAAAATGTCAAAATGTTCCACGCTTTGTGAAATAGTTTTCACCAAACCCTACACACACACACGCACAGGGCGATTCATCCTCCACAGAAATGCATAGCCCTGCCATCGCTTTGTGATTAAAAAAGAACTTCACATTTTTTTCCACTGTCAATGTTCATCATTATCTTAAATCTTTTCTTAAAACTTCCCCTTCCCCTCCCACCCCACCCCAGTGGCCTCAGTGTCATATTTTGGCACTTGCATTTCAGAACTCTGTTTTCAGCCCCTTCTTTTTTTGAAAGGATGCRCCATAGCATGGACTTCACATGGTCTGGAGATGCTTCGTATACCWAAGAGACTGCTTAGTTGTGGGATGGATTTTCTGCATCAGACAGAGAATCAAATACTTCTGGGAATTAGAGGTGTCCATTTCCTCTGCCTATCCCAGACTAACCATTCCCTGAGACATGGGTTTGCAAACTCCCTTACTCCAGTGCATGATTCTCCTTGCTGAGACTGAAGAAAACTTTACCACACTTCCAAGAGCAACCCAGAAACACCAGGTCACGTTGTGCTACTGGACATTCATTATAAAAGTGCTCAGACACAAGGTACAATTAAACCTTGTGCTCGACTTCATGGCAGTTCAGCTGGAGATAACGGTGAACATCCTTCTGTAAATCTGGCTGAGCAAAAACAGAGTTTTGGTTGTATCATCTCCCAGCTGGCATCTTTTTTGCGGAATCTCTATGTATACATACAGGTATGTATGTATACATATGTTATGCCATGTTCCAGTCTGTTAGTCAGATCAGATTTTTTCACATCATTAATTTTCTTAGTTTTTCTTAATAGAAAATTTTGCTCTGAAACACAGGATAGCATATCATACAGAGGAATTCATTTTGTATATGGAGATTTTGCTGAAAAATTCTTTAATGTTCCTGGATGGATTTTCACATTTATTTGTTGTTTTGCAAGACCCTAGCAATGGTCCTTTTGTGCTTTATGTTCAAAAAGGGTAGGCTTTACAAATAGCATGGTTTAATGCATGATATTTAATGAACTTGTTCCAGATTTATACTAATACAAGAAGAATCAAAATGTAGCCCACAGCAGCTATATGCAAATATATCCTTGAAAATACCGTGCAGAAAGTGACCTGCTTCTGCTAATGCCTAGGGAAAGAAGAAATGAGTACTTATGCCACCAGAGACCTCCCCTCAGAGCACCTCCACAGAGATATGCAGTCAAGGATTAACTCCAGCACAGCCCCAAAAGGAAGCTCATTCATTAAAAAATGACATTCCTCTGCTGTGTGATGAATGATGGCTGAAATAGTAGTCCCACCAAGACTGAGCACTCATCCCACCAGAGCACTGATTTCAAGGAAAAAAAAATCCTTTGATTTAGAGTTTGAATCAGGCCTCAGATATGTTGACCAAGGGCAAGTGATTGGTTTCCGGGGAGCCCTTGACTCTGTTTCAGTACATCCTCAAAATCCCTTCACAAAGGGAAACCATGACTTACCTCCTTCGGATCTACTTTCACTGGACCTCTCCACTGCTCTCAGAGTCAATCACAAATCCTATAGCCTCAGCAGGGTCAAATTCAAAATCCAAAAGCTACAAGCCCTGCTCCTTTGCATCTAAATTGGGAGTCTTCTCAAAGGGGGGCATTGTGGGCCAGGGCAGTGTGAACCCCTGCTCAGAATCTGCCTGTGCKTCATGCTTGACCTGTGGGATCCAGGGCAGCAATGGTTTGATATAATCCTGGATGGGAAATACAGTCATTCCCTAGAGCTATAATGGTTTGCACATAAGCTTTTATCTAAGGTCCAGGATTCAATTTCCAGAGACAACTGGAAAGGCTTGGCTCAAGAGCCAGAAGTGCTCTTGAGATGGAGACAAGTTTATTCTTTCCTGTAGGAAATACTTAAGGCATTGTTGTGTTAATGTTTCCCTCCAGTGACAGATCCGTGTCAGAACTGGGTCTCGTACAGCTGGCAGGTAGGAAACCATGGTAGAATTGGTTTCACCTGATTAAAGACATCTGTGATGTTGACGTCTTTCTGAACACCTCAGAGGGGCTCCCATAGGGGTCAGTGGAGAGAACAGGAACCTGAAAAGTGCATCTTGCTTGATTCATTGTAGAACCTATTTGAGGATGAGAAAAGTTGCACTCTGATCTGTATCTCTGCATAAAGGAAGCTAAAGAGRCTGACTCCAATGCAGACGGCTATCCTGTAGGTGACTTGCCTGGGCATCCTGCCCTGCTCCGGTGCAGATGGCTACCTTGTTGCTGACTTCATCTGGGCATCCTACCCTGAGCTTAGCCTATGSAGGCTTAGACTGTGAGTGCTGGAGGTCCTTTCCTATTTTGGAGACCCGTCAAGATTCAGGCACCAGAACCAAGAAACATGCAGTTAGCTATTTTTTCACATTTCTCTGCAGCTAGGAGAAACTCCAAACTTCAACGCAGCCCAGCTCTCCTGCTTTGTGACCCTGAAAACAGTTCAGTGACAGCCATCAACCAGCATATCAAACAGCACAGAGCTGCCACTAGGCACAACCTCATCACAAACCTGAAATCAGGATAAGGGTACAGTTTGGCTTCACTTTCCTTTGAGTTGAGATCTTGTATCCAGCCGTTTTCATGTGTCCTATGCATGACTGTCCGATCCACCTGAAGAARAAGACACGGAAAAGCTCTTTTAAGAGGGCAGGGAAATTCCAGCTGTAACAATTCTCGTGTCTCTGGGGAAAAAAATGGTGCAACTGGATTATTTAAAACAATTTTAACCATCTGTTTGACTGCTGTTTCCCTTGCATTGCAGCTGGAGGTCCTAGACTCCATCACATCTGACAGCATGAAGAGCAGGTCTGCACTGTCCAAGGAAATCTCTCTCTGTTGTCAGTATATTGCAGGCCTGTTAGGAATTCCTGGGGCACTTAATTTTAGCCAAAGAAGAGTGCTGTTTTTAAGAGTTCTACATTTTATAAATTGCAAGTCAGCAGAAAAAATGCTTGCAGCCACTGAGGCTCTTGGTTACTTTGAAATGGAAAGCTTTCCCCCTTTGCACAATCTCCCAAGTATGGCATGTGGCCTAATTATATAATTACACAATAGATCCAAATTGCTTCAAAGGAGCTGTTGTGTTCCAGCAGGTACATAATAAGTTTATAGTATCAACTAATTACATTGTTATATAAGGGCCCAGAACGACTTTTAAAACCAACAGACAGATATTCTAGGCTATCAAACACATWTTGTTTTGTTTAGGGATTTTTTTTTTAATATGTCATTAAGAAGATATAATCTGTGCTTTCCCCAGCCTTTCTACAGGGCATATAAATACCCCGCAGAAAATGCTGGGCCAAATGCTAAGTTAGTGTACATCAACTCTACTGACCTGAGTGGATCATTTTAGACACCAATAAAATTCAAATAACACACAGAAGTCAACGGCTCAGAGTCTACTTGAACCAATACTGTGGGGACATACATGTGATGAAATTACTATGGTTTAACTAGCTCCTGATGATAGTTGTCCATCTTGTGTCATGATGATTTAAGTGCCCATATTTTACCTCACCAGTGGGACAGTGAAGAAGCATACAGTGCTGGGCTCAGGTGAAGGGGGCACCTGGTCTGTCACAGCAGCTCTGTTCCACCCAGCTGTACCTTTGTCTCCTCTACCCACAGAAGACAGACAAATAAAGATGAGTTTTGCCAAGATGAGCCTAACYCAGTGCTGACCCTTATTGCTAGACTCTCTCAATTTGGGTGGGTTTTTGAAAGTCCTGGGACTCACAGTCAAGGYAACATCAGCTTCCATTAACCAACCAGCATCAGGGCCAGGATTAGGGCTCCACAAGGCAGGAGCACTGTATTATGAAGCCACCTCAAGGATGGAGGGCTGAGGATGAGCAGAGAGTCATCCAAAAGGCCCTAGGAAGAGCCATAGTACTAGAGGGGAAGGGAGATGCTGCCCTACCCCAGTCTCTTGTCTGATGACCCCCTGCATCTGGTGCTTGGAGTGGGAGATAAGCCAAACAGCTATCTGTATCCAGAAAATGTCCTATCTATAACACTCTTAGGCCTTATGCTCGAAGTAGCCTACTAGAAGTCCTTCCCTAGTTTGCACTCCTTCCCTCTCCTATGGTCAGACTAACTAGATGTGCATTCGTTAAAAAACACCAGAAATTTTCCTTTGACCCTGCTGCTCAACACCATTTGGGAGACTCACCTGCTAGGGCAGGGGAAAGCTGAGCTGTCTGTTACTGCACTAAAGGCTGGTGAAATCAGGAGTCACCCCACCAACTTCCTCAAAACTATTGTGATACGAAGCTGACACGATGGGGAGGACCCTGTAACYCCAAGCGAGTAATACACATGCCTTTGTTTATCTGTTCACCCTTCAGAAAGCAGCTGGGATTCCCCAGCTGTGACAGGAGATTCATGGACTTATAACTCTGTAAACTTTAAAAGGCTCAGCTCAGCCTTTCAGGAAGAGATTTCTAATTTTGTCCAGGCCATTCATCCACCCTTAATTTACAATGAAAAAGAAAAGAAAAGAAAAGAAAAGAAAAGAAAAGAAAAGAAAAGAAAAGAAAAGAAAAGAAAAGAAAAGAAAAGAAAAGAAAAGAAAAGAANAGAAAAGAAAAGAAAAGAAAAGAAAAGAAAAGAAAAGAAAAGAAAAGAAAAGAAAAGAAAAGAAAAGAAAAGAAAAGAAAAGAAAAGAAAAGAAAGAAAGAAAAAAGAAACTGTTGGAGGGTTATTATTAACTATTGGCCAAGAGAGAATGAACTCAATGAACTCCAGGCTTGGCTGACTCCCTCTCTGGTAGATAGCAAGTGCACATAGCAGCAGACACATTGCTGTTTGCTTCCAAACCATTTCTGCTCCTGAGTGAGGAWGTTTAATGGCCAAAGTAGCAGGAGATCCTTTATTTCACAGGTATAGCTGTGTTGACCAGTCTCCATCCCTATCCAGCCATGATTAGAGATCTTTGGACAGCCTGCAGGGCTCAGCCTCCCTCCCTCTCACCCACCTCAGAACTACAGTACCTCACAGTGCCAAATCCTTACTCTGCTTAAATCAGTGGCAACAATTTCCACTGATCTCYCTGGGATCTAGGTGTCACCCTCAGGCTCTGAGATCAAATCTCAAACATAGTGAAGTGCATTTCTCCATCATCTCATGAAGTCAGAATATCTCCACTCCCTCCTGTGAACACTGGCTGAAGAAGCATATTCTTGCAACACAGAGGACCTTTCAAGCCATCCCACGAAGAACCTGAGATGATCCTGAGCATTACTATAAGGCCAAGGAAGCAGTGTATTAGCTCCAGCTAACTACCAGGCCCTGATTCCTGAGTTCCCAGGGCAGAGAGACAAGTGCTCTAAGCTGAGGACCTACAGCCAACCAGAAGAGGACTTCAAGCCATACCTTTGCATCCAGCTACAAGGTGCCCATGAATCAGTCTGCCTGTCATGTGTTTGTGAGAGGTAATCAATGGCAACTCTTCAGCTGCGAGAAATCTTTTTAATACAACAGGTATTTTAATACAACAGGTGAAGTAACAATGAATAGAAGAAAGAGATGGCAAAAAATCTGCATGTTCATTAGTTGGACTGGTAGCCCAAGGACTCTAACAACTGCTCCTAACCGGAAATGTTCCAGYGGTTGTTACCTTTTTCCTAAGGTTTCTTAAAAGACCAGTCACCCTTAAATCTGTCGTTGATGGATTTACCACTTCCTTCATAGAATCATAGAATCCATAGAATCACTAAGGTTGGAAGGYGCCTCTGGAGATCATCTAGTCCAAACTCCCTGCTCAGCAGGGTCACCTACAGCATGTTAGACAGGGTTGCATCCAGGCGGGCCTTGAAGATCTCCAGAGAAGGAGACTCCACCACCTCTCTGGGCAACCTGTGCCAGTGCTCCGTCACTCTCACAGGGAAGAAATTCCCCCTCACAGTCAGGCAGAACTTCCTGTGCTTCAGTTTCTGCCCATTGCCTCTTGTCCTGTCMCATGGGACAACWGAAAAGAGTTTGTCCCCGTCCCCTTGACACCCTCCCTTCAGGTACTTATACACGTTGGTAAGMTCCCCCCTCAGTCTTCTCYTCCCCAGSCTGAAGAGGCCCAGCYCTYGCAGCCGTTCCTCAYAGGGCAGRTGCTYCAGCCCTCTGATCATCTTTGTAGCCCTGTGCTGGACTCTCTCCAGYAGCTCCGTGTCTCTCTTGTCCTGGGGAGCCCAGAACTGGACATAGTACTTCATATTTTTCCCAAATTWACCCTGGGAAAAGCCCTCCTGCCAAGCCAGCAACTATTCCATTGTTCCATCTGCTTTTTGTTGCAGCAAGAGAGGATCTGTGCTCCAGGCAACACCGAACAGCTCTTCATTATAAACTTACAGTGTTCACCCTTGCATCTACCAAGGAATCTCATCTCAGAACTTCCTGCCAATTCCCAGCCAAACTACAGGAGGAAACACAGTTGGTCCCATAAAAATATAGCCTGGACACGTGAGTGTGTAAAGCTGTAAGGTGCAGGGACTTCCATGGTAACTCTGTGTATAAACAGGACCAAACAGCTTGAAGTAGCTACTTTCCTTGCAAGGCTGATGAACAAAGTATCTCTGTAGCTTGGCCAACACAGCGAGCATCAGCCAAATGTAAATAGCCTGCAGGGCTTTTTGGCACTTTGCAATCTATTTTGCATACAGCTGGTAATGTTTTAAAGGCCAGGCCCAGCCAAGGGTAATGCTTCCAAGAACAGAGCAGGAAACACTTTGTGTACAGAAACAAGTCTCTGGAGAAATCAGTGAAATCTTAAGACTTTTTGTATTTCTTTCTCTCTCCCCAAATCAATGTTTCATTTTTACACTAAAAATTTCCAGCGCTCCAGGTAAGCTGCCTAGATTTGACAGCCGCGTTTAGCACTCCGAGCACTCAGTAAGAATGGCGTTAGCTTGGATCCTGCAAACACGTAAACACTTGCGGTACGTAGGCAAGTCCTGCTGAGCACATCTGTGATGTCTTTCAGTGGAGAGTTTGCTGAAGCCAGCTGATACGAGCGCAAAGTGTGAGAGATGGCAAAAGGGAAGATCAGGATTTTATCAAAGCCTCTAGTGACCCCCTTTGAATCTTCTACAATAGTAATACCAAGAAAATACCATGATAGCTACAGCTGTCAGGACATCTCTTAACTCTCTGGAAGAGATTAGCAGGATTTAGGGCTTGTGATGGGCTGTCATGATGGAAGGAGTCAAATGCTCTATCGCTACTAAAACCCTACTCGCTAGGGGTTCAGTCTTGTCGGTTGGCTGGGATTTCCCTCTTGATAGGAGGCTGATGAGCTGAGACTCTGCTACTTTCATCAGTTTCACAGAATGGTAATTTCATAGAATGGTAAGGTTAGAAGGGACCTCTGGAGATCATCTAGTCCAACCCTCAGTGCAGCCCATATGGGGACTGAACCCACGACCTTGGCGTTAGCAGCACTACGCTCTAACCAACTGAGCTAGACCTGTCCCCAACAGCACTACCGTTTAGGATATGAGAAGGAGAAATTTGGCTCACCTACAGCCTCTCCCCTCCTAGTGCTAGAGCAGAGGGGAAGAGAGGCAGCTGGGGAGAAGTGGATGGGCTGAGCAGAGCAGAGACACACTTAGCATGCAAGGCTGAGGCACATGTGACTAGTATTGCAGTAGTCATTTCAGTGTCATTTGCTACCGTGTGTTTAAAATCACAGTACAACAGTATGGGCATGTTATCCATCTGGTTCATTGCATTCAGCTTCAGTGTTTGTGTATGAAYGTGTTTGCAGGGTCAGGGTCATCATATCCTACGGGGAAATTGTCCTCTTCTGAGCTGTCCCAATCGCTTGACTATTCAGGGCTGAAAGATGAGCCCTGGCTGAGTTTGCAGCAGCAGCTGAAGCTGCCAGCAAAAGGGAATATGTATCAATAACTCAGGAAAGAGAATTAGAAAAGATGTGGAAAGGGGTTATCACTGCAGCCTCATGAAGAGAAGTGAAAAGCTCTGTTTATCATAATTCAGTGTCCTCTACTYTGTGTCTTTCAAATGTCTGTCCAGGCTCAGGTACCTCATTTCTAGAGTGTACAGAGCCAAATCAATCCCCTCCAGACAGGGCTGGAGCACAGTGGAAAGATCATGCTGCAGACCAAGCCCCCTGGGACAGATCAGGGGGTTGCATGTTGCTGTCAGATGTTACAAAGGGCCATGCTTCTATGYCTTTGCGTTGTGGCTGCACATTATGGGTCAGCCAGGGAATAGAAAAATGGGGAAAAAGCAGAGTTAAGAGCCATAATGAAAACCATGTATCTGACCTCTCTCATGTATCTCACCTCTCTCTGACTGGGGACCCAGCCTAAATCTCACTGTTGGTTCTAAAGAGAACTGAATCAGGTCCTTTCCGTACAGCATCTAAGTCTTCCTTTTGAACCTTTCTGACATGTGTGTCTTGGATTTTCCACGGGATATAGAAATTCTGGTATTGTCAGAGACCAAGGAACCAAACTGCCTCTGGTCATGGAGACACGATGATATGGACACACTCAGTTGTCCAGTTAGCAGGCTGCAACACAATTAGCATCATAGGCGTATCTTTTTAGCCTTGTTTCCAAAGGGAAAAGGTTCTGCAGTTGTGACAGACCTCCTGGGTGAGCCCCTATTCTCCTTGCCCCAGGCCTTCTCCCTTCTTTAACAGACCAGATGAAGAATAAATTCCTAGCTCCTCCTTTGCTTTCTGCTTTCCAGGGTTATGTGGTCTGGACTGAGATTAGCAGTCACAGAAAAAGCCCCATCTCTAAAATGCTCTTATCCCCTTTCCTTGAGACAGAGGGAGAGAGACAGAGTGGACAGCACAGATTTTAAGAGGGCATCTCAGAAGGAGGGAAAGAAAGTGCTTTTTTATTCCAAGCATCAGACTKTCCTGCTTCCATTTCACCAGATGATTAGCACACATGCAAGTGTGTCTACATATGTTCTTGTATCAAATAATTTCTGAGCCTGTTGGCCAGATATAGGCCCATAGATACTTACACTCCACTAAAAAAAGCAGAGGAGAAATCAATTATTTCCTGAAATCCTTTTGTCCCTAATTACTTTGGAATCCAAAGTGGTGGATTTCCACAGTTAAACATGGTAGCTGTCAAGCCAAAGTAATCTAAAAAGACATTACAGATTTATTCAAGGAAAATGGAAGCTCTTAATACAGACAATTAAAAAAATCAATCAGGAGATATTAATCCAGAAGAAACCTGCAGTCAGTAGTGCTCRTAAAACTGCCACCTGCCAATATTTACCTTTTTCTGGTCATATATGTAAAGCCAAATTGTGGTGTTGCACCTGCAATGAGAGAAAAATTGGAATTTCCACCTCTCAGACATACAAGCCTGAATAAAGGAGCAACTCCCCTGCTTACCGGAGCAGGTACTCCTCTGTTTATCAGAGTGGTCTTCTGTCCCAGGGAAAACACAATGTCAACCCAATATGAATGAGCACAATCAGTGCAATCTCTCTTTTTTTTTTTTTTTTTTTTTAGTGACAGAGTTTGTCTTATTAGCTCTTACCTCTTCACGGTTATATCCCACTGTTGTTATTTAAGTAATCATCAGTAGCAAAGCATCCACCCAAGCCACATGTTTGGGCTGACTTGGTGGAGGTCTTCCCAACATCACTATGGTAGGTGTACATAACTGGCACATGTGATTATAAAGCTACTCATTGTGTAGGAGGCTTCACCTACACTGTGCCAGTTATGGTTCCAGATGTCTGCAGTCTGCTCTCTGAGCAGTTCACTTCGCATGCTGTCGAGAGAGGTAGGGTGCAACCTGACAGAGAACCTGCAGAGACAGTTACCTCCAACTTGGAGGGAGCAAACACTAGAGGCTGGGTTGGCCACCACTGATGATGAAAAGGGCTTTAGTCTGGAAATCTCCATGGACCTAGAGAGGAGACACTGCTGCTCAATGTGAGCTGTGATACCAGCATCCAGCACTTTGCTATTCCGGGGGGAGGGAGACAGGACAGCCTTGCAAGCCAAGCAAGCACAAACAGCTAACAAAGCAAGATAAATATGGGACATAAATATGTGATGGTGCAGGAGGCGTTACCATAAACTTATTTTATTGCCACTCGGCTGCAAAAGCCAACATAACTCACTCCCTTTGCCTCGCTCTGTCATTCATGAATAATGAGATTGCACAAACACATGCCAATAAAAACCTCCTCACACCCTGTACCAGGATGTGTGACCACAATTCTGGGTAAGCAAATAAAGAGCTGGAGATTTTTAATGAAGATCAAACCCCTGCTCTCCATATCTTGAATATCTGATTTAGTGTTTATTGACTATCAATATAGTCTGATCTTGCATGTTGGCTCCTACAAAGCTGGTCTCCGATTTCACCCTGTCCTGACTGCTGTATACAGCCTATGAGGCAGATGTCCATGGTGTTTTGTAAGCAGGACAGGCAAGGTGGGCCCACGCTCTGGGTTGAGTAGATCTGTGCAAATGTAATCAGTACCTAAGTGGTACTGTATCTAAGCAATATCCTGAAGACTGTTCTGTCTCTCTGCAGGGTTAACATGACTTTTACTTGTTTTGGCTTGCGGTATACGATGCAAGCACACCTATATACCGAGGCTCTACCTGGAGATGTAATCAAGGGCTTGACCCATGTCTTCAGTGGAAGTGGGAAGCCTATCCACTAGGATAGGATAAACACATTAAATAGTTGTTGCCTAGTGCCTCGGGTACTGGCAGATGAGAGGTTAATACCTACCACCCCTTCATTCAGCATCAGCTTCTGCTCACCTGCCCCAGAAAACTGTGCTGGCAACATGAATTTATGCTAGGAATTAGGTGCTCTGCTCCTACCTCTCTACCAAGGTGGTCAGGGACAGCCATATTCCTGCAGCCAGCTGCAGCCCATGTGTTAGTTAATATCCACCAGGAAGCCGCAGGGAGGAAACGTGACAGGGGAGATGTGTGTGACTGACTCTGCCAGAGCCAGGGGGGGGAAGGAGCTGAATCAGGCTTGCGGATAAGCAGAGCCACGGAGAGATGTTTCTGGTGCCTGAGGCAGGCCTGTGCTGCCCATCCCGTCACTCAAATACATGGATGTGCGGGCATGCCAAAACCCACATCAGCACTGCCTCTGCCTCCTGAGAGGAAAACCACTTCAGAGGCAGGAGGTCTTTTCCCCTGCATGCACGGTCCAAACCCAGCCAGGGAGCCCTTGTGGGAGGCAGAGCCAGAGTCATACACTCCCTTCCTACTCCTTTCTGCCAAAGGGCAGAGCAAGAAAACGACAGTGAAACAGGGAACAGTGAGGACAGCCAGGCAGCACTCTCCAGAGCCTCTTTCCAGAGCCCATACTACAGCTGTAGAGCTATTTGCTATGGCCTGATGCACAGGACATAGGTGGTCAGTAAATGTGTCCTGGGAATGCATACACAGGGACTTTGTCCTCAGATGCTAATCCTCTTTCCTTGTCTTATGGACCAGGACATCTGTGTCATCATGGTCCCTGGGAAAAAGGAAAGCAGATGGTTCTTGCTACCTTAGATCACTCAGCAGCACTGAGTAGCATTTCACTAGGTTGTGTGTGTTGTATCATCTGATACCACAGCCGTGCCGTTCCATCTGGGCTGAGAGCTGGAAATCATAAATCCAGGTGCCCAGCATAAGTCATGAGCGGATAAAGCATCCACAGTAAAATTTCTCAGACAAGAAGTCAAAGCTGAGATATCACTTGATGAATGGCAACGAAATCCCAAACATAAGTCGATGGATTCTCAGCGGCTGCAAGCAAACTGAACACTGCCATGGTTGTGATGGCTTTAGGACTTCTGCTACTTCGTCAGGTACCTACTCGTAAGGACATACCCAGCCCAAACCCTACATTATTCTCAGCAGGAGCAGCATAGGTAGCCTTCCCTTCCAGTTGTCTTCAGCTGAGGAGAGCTGACTTTATAGCTAAGCCACAAAGCACACAGGCAACGGTTTCAGTCCCACCTTGAAGTCTTTGCTTTTCCCCACCTCACCTGTCCACATTAGTAGAAAAGGGCTAAGTAATGCCATCATCTATTTAGAGTGATTTAGCTCAGTTGGTTAGAGTGTGGTGCTAATAATGCCAATGTCGCGAGTTTGATCCCCGTAAGGGCCACTCATTTGAGGGTTGGACTAGATGATCTCCAGAGATCCCTTCCAACCTTACCAATTCTATGATTCTATGATTTCTCCAGGGCAGAGTCTACCATCAGTGGCAATTGCAATAGGGCCTCGAGATGGTTTAATCTCTCTAGAGAGGCCTGTATTTTGTGATTTGCAATGTTGTTGCATTACTGTCCTTTTTGCCCCCTCCAACTTCATGTACCACACAGAATCAAATGGCCTGATCCTTAATCCTCCATCTAGGGGACAGCAATACCCAGCACTACYGGGACAGAGAGGTCTCATGTGACTCTTGTCAGACCCGGTGCAGAGTTGTCCAATACACTGGGAGGGAAGTGAAAGAAAGTGAGTCCCATTTTTCAGCTCAAGACTTCTGTGTTCAGCAGATGTTTTGATGAAAGATAGGCTTTTATACAAAAAAAATGGTTCTCATTTTTTTTTAAAAAATGTATTTTAAAAAGTCCATAACCTTGTATTTATTTGGAAAAGCCTTTGTGTCCTTTTGTGATTGGCCCTGAATTTTGCATAACTCAAGCATGCTGGAAACCAATCTRGTCTGCATCAAGGAAGAAAAACATACATTATCGCTGAGGACTTTCCACCTATACCTCTCTTTMAGGAAGGCCCAGCTACAAAACCGTGTGATATTCAATACAACCACATATCACTCTGTGCTTACATGCTGTGGTGATGCTCTAGACACAGCCTACACATAGCAAAAGGCTATAATAAACACTGCGGCAAAACAGTCACCTTCATTTCAGTGAGATTCTTCTGATGGAAAGTGAAAGAAATCCAAAGACCAAGGAAGAAACACCCACTTGCTAAGATAACATCTGGACTGGGTCCTTTTTTAGATTCTCTTTGCTGGAGATCCTGGCTGCATTTCGATTCACCTATAGGCGCATGACTCAACACAGCACATATTCCTTCTGCTCCCCAAGCCTTGCAGGTGATAAAGTGTCCAAGAGTTGCTCAGCTACCTTCTAGCCCATATACAGGGTTTCATTGCCATAGCRGCCAAAGCACACAGTGATGAAAGGAATAGTGTCTGCATTTCCTCTAGAGGGTGTTCGTCCCTACCAATGACCTGGCCAATTCATCCTGATAGATTCCCAAAGATGACATTCAGATGAGGTCTTATTTTAGGTTCTGTTTGCAGGAACAGGTCCAGGCTGCACTGTGTATCCCCCAGCCACCCAGCTGAGGAAACTTTTAGAGAGTGGGAAAGAGACTGTCCAAGAGCCATGAAATGTTATGTAGGATCCAGGAGCTTCAGAAATCTACAGTAACTTACCAAGCCTCCACAGCTCTCTTCTTTCCATCCTTTCTCRGATAAAGATAAATTTTGCAGAGGACTGAGCTGATCTTGTACTTCCTTCCTTAGTTTTCCACTCTCACCATGCATTTCTGTTTAAGGCAGCAGTGAAAAATGATAGTGTGTAATTTAAGCTAGGGGAAGGAAAGACTTTTTCTTAAGCWTTTGGACTTTCTGAGATTTGAGGCAGATGACAAACCTCAGGATGAAGATCTGAGATTCACTGTGTATGTTCCTAGGTCAGTATGTTTGGTTTCAAGAGCTATCCCACTAACACTCCTTACTTTCTAAGGGCTGCCACTCTTACACACATACCAGCAACTGGAATAATGCTGTCTAGAGTCAAAAACATTCCCTGCTGCAGTCTGAGTAACAGCTCTCTAACTGGGAGCTGTTGATGGAGACTTGCATGTTGATGGAGAGGCTCTGCCCAGAAATGTTCTGAAGTGAAATGCGTGACCATCTAAAACAAGGATCAGTTCAGATCTTCAGAAGGATCTCAGATTACATCCTTTCAATGCACATTGAGTTGGACCTGTAATCCAAGAGCTGTCACTACTACAGAAAACGCGCCCCCCCCAAAAAAAAAAAGTGATGTGGGTGTTGCCCTTTAGCACTTTGGCTTTATCTTCACAATAACTTGACTCCCTGCTAGAATAGATTAGCGCAACACAATGACAAAAATCATGATGAAGTTTAACAATGTAAGACAGTCAGAGAGCTGATCTGATGAGGTTTAAACTATCCAATCAAACATTTTTGGTTTTCTTTTTGTTTTATTGGACAAGACAGGGTCAACACAAAGGAAATAGGAATAAAGGAGCCCTGGACATTTCCAAACATCTTTACCCACATCTGTATTTTGCCTGTGCATTTCTCTGCTTTGAAAGTCTGCAGCCAAAGTGGGAAATTCCTAGAGACACTTGTTATCCTTTAACACCTTACAAATGCAATCCTTATCTCCASAGTATTTTTGCCTGCCTAGGGTCACATCTGTGGCTGGAGTACATAGAGCTACACTTAGATATCTCACAGCAAATGCAGCCCTGAACCCTTGCAAGGGGAGCAAGACTGGCTTGTCACAGTAAAGTCACATACACTGGATACCAAAGAGATAGGGTGGGCTTTCCTTTGGGACATTAAAAGTGTCCTGGGTTCTTTGATATTATCTGTCTTTCTTACTTTTGGTCAACCCCTCCCCCCCATGAAGTCGAGCAATTGCTGTCTTCAGAAGGACTTACCACAGTAACCACTCTCAAAGATACGACTGCTGATTCCCAGCTAGTGAAAAAGACCATCAGAGATGACCATATCCAAAATGTCCATTGAACCAGGGTTTGCTCAAGCTCAGCTTCTGAAAATGTTTCAGAGCTTTCCTTGTATTTTAGCCACTGAAGAGAAGACTCAGGTTGGCACTACTATACTATGTATAGAATTATTTAGATGCCTGGCTGCAGTCTGCTTTGATATTGTCCATGGAAGACTTGGCCTTGATTGTACATTGGGTCTTATTTTGGATTTGCCCTGTGGATGGAGGATTAGGATTGGCCTTGGGAGCCCTTGGTTTTTATCCTCTCTCTACTGCTGTTGCGCCAGGTAGCCTTGGTCAACTCACCTAACATATCTTTTGCCTCATCTCATTTGCAAAATAAAGATTACTTTACTCATTTTTCCAAAACTTGTCCTCACCCAATGAGATACACAAAGTGCTTGGCTTTATTATTGTTAGTAGTTTTCCAGTGTTGTCAGGTAAAATGATAAAAAGCTTATGTCTTGGAGAAAGAAGGGACAATCTGTGAGGGCTCTGTTTTGCTGGAGTTTATAACCCATACTCAACAATTGGTGTAATTTAAATAAAGGAGAGGGCTGRAGGAGAATTCCAGCCTGGTTACACATTACAATGATGCTGTGCTGCTTCTGGGAGGCCAGCCAGGCATCTGGAAAGAGGTTCAGTTCCCAGTAGGGGGGAGCTGACAGGACAAAGGAGAAAGAGGGCTGGGGAGTAATCAGGGCAGAAAATACAACCAGAGGAGGGTGGCCTCACTTCAACCAGGAAATAGCAAGGTTAGCAACACTGGGCAGCATGGACACAGCAGATGTGTTGCAATCTCAAAGTAAATCCAGGTTATAGTGGTCTGAGTTCAGGTGCCACAGATCATCCCTCTACCTTRCTGGGAGCCTTGCCCCAAGAGCACATGTAGCACATAGCTGAGCATCTCACTTGCCATGGGCCACCTCGGAGATCATTTCAGACAAGCAGACATCCCAAGACAGTACCTGTGAGCTCTGTTTCCTCACCCATTGGCACAACAGCCCTGCTCCCTTCAGTGGAAACAGAACTGGTCCTTGGGTCACCTGCTGCCAGAACATTGTTAAAATCATCTYGTGACTTCCCGCCCTTGAATAGATCATCACTCCTTCTTGCACATATTCCCATGACAAAGGTGGGTCTATAGGACCTTCCTCCTCACATTTTCCCCCACTYGCACTAAGCTTCCCTGGCCCAGAACATCAGCTGGGAATGGTTGTAAAATGCTGAACTCATGTCCCTTGCAGACAAAGGGTGGTCTTCTCTTTCTTGGCATGCAAAGCATCAGAGGAGGATGCCCTGGCAGCTGTTGTTTGAAAACACTGCTTAAGTGACTGTGAAGAGCCAGRTGGACTTCAGCCCTGAAGACTCAAGTGCCCTATTTAGCCACAGAGCTGGGACACTGCAAGCAATTGCAGCCTCTGCATGCACACTCTCTCAATATTCTCCAGTCTGCAGGACTCTATCCAGGACTGGATCCCAACATCCATTCAAACCTGCCAACAAACTGCCAGAACAAGTTGGGGGAATTGAACAACCAGAAGCCAACCCAGTTCACCAGCCTTCAGATAGTAACAATCTTTCTCAGCGTATGAGACTGTGAGCAGAAATGGGGAAAGGCTCCAGATTTCATTCTTAATCCTCCACGTTATTCATACTACCCCCATTCCCCAGCATTAGGAAGGGCAACATTCCCTTATATGGTCAAGAAAAAGTGGAGAATATCTGCAATACATTCTCACATCTGTGCTCAGCTGAGCCTGGCCAGCATGTCCCTGTGAATGCAGAGGTCATAGCTGCCAAGAGCTGTGGAGCAAATGCCTCCACCCCGCTGTGAAAAGGCAGGCAAGGGGGATAAACAGATACGGGTGGAAACATTGCAAAATGGATCACATTAAGCAACGCTGTTCATGGGTTTATGGTATCTGATCTGGGATGTTTTCCCGTGCAAGCTTGGAGCCCAGTGGGAAAAGGCAACTTGCATATGTGAAAACAACAATAAGAAAATGCTGCAAGGCCGAGTCCTCGAGAAGTAGCTGAAATGAGGCATGCAGACCCTCAAAGGGCCCAAAAGATAACTGGTCCTGCTTACTAAGATGAATAGGTGCAGGTTCCCCTAAGGAAATTACCTGACATCTTGATTCCTGATACCAAGGTTAAATATTTAAATAATGGAAACTTAGGAGAAAGAAGAAGGATTCAGACAGTTTCTTTAGGGGTAAAGGGATGAAAGCTTTGGAAAGCTAGATAGCAGGARGACAGAGTTATTCTGCTGCTGCTGAAAGGGTGATCGTGCCATATTTCTGTGCTGAGAAATAAATGCGATTTGGGAGCTTTGAACACAAATAGCTGTGCCACCTCATGGGCAGACATGACCCATGGGAAGGCTGCACAAACAGCACTATTCATCTAATGATAAAGTTCTTGAATGCATCAATTTCTTCTGCTTAGACATCCTGCCTTCTTTCAGAAGTGATCAGACTATTCACTGGGTGGGGATCTTTCTTGCAGTACCYTTCTATGAATGCTAAGGAGACCGAGGCATGTTTTAAAGTATAACCCCTGTGTCTGAGGRGTTTCTATGCTGATAAAAAGCCATTCTTTGGTCCTGCAGATAACTGAGATGCCACATACTGCATAGACACGGTGAAACTCTCTTCTTCCTTAGAATAGGATGGCCACATCCAAACCAGGCTCAAGCATTGCCCAGTCCCAAAAAGTGCTGACAGGATCTGCTGGCCTTCCAAAGGGTCTTGCCAGGACGCAAGACATTGCACTCTGCACTCCTACTGGTCTTGGCTCCGCAGCCAAACTCCCCCAAGGAGACAGTGCTGGGAGGAAGCTGTGGCAGGCACAAGGCGGCAAGCTGCTCTCCGAGACGCCTTGGGCTTCCCTCCTGCCTCCCACCTTGAGTCCTACTAGAGGATGCTCAAGGCCCAGGGATTYTCCAGGCCTAAGGAATGGGGTGCGATCAGCAGAGGAAGAGTTTGAGTTGGGGCTGGGGAAGGAGGCTGAGAGCTAAGGGAAAGGACTTGTGGAGGCAGAGATAACATCTTCCTGACTGCCCTGTCTTTCCTTCTTATAATAAATATTTGGATTCCTGGGGGAAGCCATCCATATCCTGGTAATTTTATACATTCAACTTGGGATGAGGTAGTGAGGAGGAGATACCTCTTTGTAGTCGGCTGAAAAGGAAAACACACAGAGACAAAACCTGTAGTGCTTCTCACAAGCCCTCACACCAGCCTCAGGCCCCCAAAGCYAAAAATGCTCTGGAAATCAGAGCCTTTCTGTGTCTAGCCCCATATTTAAGGACCTAAATAGMGGGACTTTAATTTTCAAAGGTGCTGAGAGCACTTTCATTGTCTTCTTCCCTCAATTCATTTTATTGCTCTTTTAAACTGGAACACTTTAAAAAATGCTTTAACATGTGACTAGTGTTCGGGGAGGGCCCTGCTCCAGAGTACAGCTTAACACACAAGAAAACAGTCTGATTTTCAGTAAAGACCCTTCCTCCCAGAAAGCAGTTTTTCCAAGACAGACATCTCAAAAATAGAGGCATCTTTATCCAATAGTCTTTTTTAAAAATGCTAGCCACTAAGTTATTAAATGCCTTCCATCACTCAAAAAAAAAAAAAAAAAAAAAAAAAAAAAAAAAAACTACTTTATCTCTACATCCTAGAAACCATGCAGCTGTAAGAAAAACTGAAACCCTATTACCACAAAGAAAACACCTCAGTGACTTTCTCCTGAGCATGGTATGAAAAGATGCTGCTGGCAGCATGTTCTGTGCCCTTCTCCCAGTCTGCTCTACTCATGTTATTATCATTTTGCCACTTTCTGTAAGCTCTGCAGCAAAAGTACACTGTCACCTCCAAACACGCAGTGACTGGCGTGACACAAGAAGAACTGCCTTCTCCTTGTTGAACTAGAGGTGGTGGGACTAAGATGCACACAAAAAGCTGGGCACTTGCTATTTGAGCTCTRTTCAGGAGTTGTTAACTAGCTACAGTGGGATACAAAATACCTTCCCTCAAGACTTCTGTCTTGACCAGGTATTAAGTGCTTGGATATAACACTGAATAAAAAGTACCTTTTACTGCCAGCATCATTATGCCTCTGTGCACTGCAGGTCAGTCTGGAAGTCAGAGGTCCTGTCTGTTTTCAATCTCTGGGGCATGTTGGGCTATAACAGCAGCAGGCAACAGCCTTCTCATGAAAACAGCACTAAGGTATGAATTGCCTTTATTAAATGGATATGGACACAATGCTTTCCTTGTCTCCAGCTGCTTTCTTACCTGTTCTGCCTCCTCCTTGGCAGCAGGGAGACCAAATGCTCAATGTGCTCACAGCACTCCGTCTGGCTGCTGTGCCCACTAGGTGAATGAGCACAAAATCTGTTGCATCTCTCTTAGCAGGCTCCTATCTCTTGTTTTTAAAACCAGATTTCACCTAGATTCAGCCAGTTCTGTTATATTTAGATATGATCCCACTAGTGCCATTTTGACATGGTTTTATGTTTCTCACAGTGACCAAAACCAAGGAGATAATTTGGATTCAATTTGGATTCAAGCTCCTCTGAGGTATCCTCTGAAGATCTATCAGATCCTGAGGTGAAAACACCACCACTTTTGGCATAAATTAATATGATTTAATTGCGCTTTAGGAGACTTTGCAAATCCTGTGAGGACTAAGTGCTTTTCAGCTGAGCACCTTGCAAACACATAAAGAGACAAGCTCTCTGCTTTAAAGGCCTTCACCCAATCCTCTCCAGCTGATGGGGCAAAGAGGAGAGAAATGAATGCACATAAAGAAACACTCCCCAAAAGTAAGTTGGAAGCGCCCTCTTGTGTCCTCAGAGGAGGCCAAGTTGCTTTGTTATCTGAAAATAGGTGGTGGATGCTCTTCTTCAGATTATTTTGCACAAGTTGGTAACACCTTTGCTACCTAAATGGCAACAGAAGTGAGAAAAAGGCACTCTCACAGTGTGACACCGTAGGAAAAGCCCCAAGTTTTGGTATAAATGCAGTGGGAAGGACCATACAAAGCCAATAAGAAAACCTGGGCAATCTGCACCACACTATGATGAAACCGAGTCCACAGAACCAGCTATGCTTCACGGGCATGAAGGCAGAGATGTACGGGGAGGAAAGTGCTGAACAGAGAGGAATAGTGAGGGAATATGGGAAAATAAAACTTCTGAGAAAGAGAAAAATATCTTTTTCTCCCCAGTGTGGTATCCTTGGAAATCCCCTGACTCAATCTCATTCTGCTCTGCAGGTAGGAGAGGGCCTGCATAAAGGGAGGCCCCTTCTGCCCAAGTCCTTASATCTTGACTAAACCACACTTTGACAGAAGACTCAAAGGAACTGTGCACACACAGATGCTTGTGGGACTATACTGAGGCATGCAAAGGATATTCCCAGGAGAGGCACTGCCAYGAGAGACTGCTTCTCCTGTGGTAAGACCCTAGCTAGAAGGGCAGGATGGCATTTTCCACAGGAGTCTGCTCTTGAGCACGAGGCTCTTTCCTGAAGGGGATGCTGTCGAGAGACTGGCTTAAGGAACCTTCCTAAAGAGCTTTTCCCCCTTGAACCAACCAMCGCACTTCAGTGCTTCTCACTCCCCAGAAATTTTTCCCTCTGCTTGGCGTGGTGCTCCTCCAAGGTCGAAGCCAGTAGGGCAATGGTATGGTGCAAGCAGCCTCCATCTGTGGAGCAAGGCCTCCAATCAAGCTGCCTCATCCCTCCCTCACCACCCCATGCATCTTTGCAAGTGGGGCCCTTGATCCTCGACAGAAAACAGGTCTCACCTGTGCTGTGCCCCTTTGCTTGGTTGGCTGAGGGTGAGAGGCACTGGAGAGAGTGGTGGGCACTGTAGGTCTCTGCAGGTGGGCAGTGGGCAGCTCCAGGCATGTTGTTCAGGACAACTCCCAGAGGAAAAAATGTATATATTTGGAAACAATTTTACAGCAGCCTTGCAAATCCACTGTCCTCAATGGATTGCCTTATTTAGGCAGATAAACTTCCTCACAGCAGTGGGCCACGCAAGAAGAGATGCAGTGGCATGCTAGAGAACTCAYGACCATGAAGCATCAATGACATTTCCCACAGCAAATGGGGAAGCCAGGGGAAGACACTGAATGAARCTACCATTTTACACCAAAAGGCTAAACATTTTCACAAGAAGAAGATTAAAAAAGTACCCTTGGCCATTTCACAAAAGGCTCTCTGAGTTCAAGAGAGCAGTAAACACTTCTTCAGGATAAAAGAAGGATTGCAATAACCAATAAGGAGGAAAAATACGCATCATCGAAAACACATGAAAATTGGTTGACAGAAATCATATTTAGTGCATTTACCTTCACAGGCATGATGATGAATCAGAGGACTGGGTTGTAGACAAAGAAAATACAAAGAGGTCACAAACAAGGAGAAGGGATAATACACCATGGACTTGCGTCTCTGTAGCCCAGGGTTTATTCACACGGCATCTGTCCACAGGCAGTGCAGAGTTTGCCGTACAGGCAGCCAGAGTAACTGATTTACCAGACAACAGCACTGCTAAGCATACCCCCATGTCTAATCTCTGCTCTCTGAGTCCTCTCCGTCAAACACTCATGCCTGCAGTTCCCGCGGGATTTTATCTCGCCAGAGTCCCTTTAAGCTCCTCAGGGCACAGGCTGTGCCTTGCCTGCCTAAACACACTTCCATATGTTCCCACATTGCTACAGACAGACGACCTCTCTCCTGGTGGGGATGTCCCCGGGGTTCCTCATGTTCGACAGCTGTCTGGAAGTGTATTCAGAGCTGCAGAAACGCGATGCTGTGGGATGGGCGCAGGCAACCTCTAAATCTTGTAATACACTCTTTGTAGCAGCTAGAGATCACATGCTGTATTTCAAGCAAATAGCAACACTACGGACTCAAACATTTTGATCTTCACAAATCATTCTCTTTACAGGAAAAGAAGGGCTAACTTTTTCCCCCAACTTGGACATGTTTAGGAGAATGTGCTGAAGGTCCAAGGGATGTCATACTCACTGAATTTTTATTCTGTTGAGAGGACTCTATCCACTCTAATCATTATTTCCAGAGGAACAAAACATATTGGTGCAAGTACATTTGCTTCAACCAGCTTTGYTGATACATGCAGAAGGGCCAACTTTTTGTCTTATACTAATTCCCCTTTCCTAAACAAGCTCTGCTAGAAGATCCTCCTACAAGATGTGGAAGCACTCTCCAGATATCCAGCTATTAGTATGATGAGATGAATAAATAGATACTGATGGAAAAGATGTCCTATTTTCCAGGATCTGTCTCCATTTTTCTACAGCAGTCTGCCTTTCAAGACAGGTAGAAGCACATCACTATTAATAATAACAATAGTAATCATCCTGAATAAATCTCACTTGGATCCCACCTATGGTGCAAATGTGTCCTCCTTATTTGCATTCTTCCAAACGATCATGAAGACATGAGGCCAGATCTATTTATACATAATTGCATCAAGCTGGCAAAGTGAAAACCTTCAAAATAAATACCTAGGTTTTAGGAATGCTTTTCTTCAATGTGGATTTGCAGACAGCTTAATGCAATAACTGACACCCAGCCAACTCACCTATAGCCTGCAAGCCCTTGAAACCTACTGCAAAATGTCACGCATCTGCACTTTTCAACCTACAGTCCATTCTGGTGTCTGATCTTGAAAGTCAGATCAGGATTGATTAAAAAAAAAAAAAAAAAAAGTTTTCAGGACCAGCAAGAGTGAGTTTGAGTCCTGAGATGTGCAAGTCCTATGCAGTTCTGTCCTAGTCCTAATCCCTCTCCCTGCTCCTAATGCGTACCAGGAGGAAACTCAGCCCAGAGACCACAGAGAGGTGATGACAGCTGCCAAATGCCCAAGCCAGCTGGAAAGAGCCTGAGGACTGAGCAGGGCTGCCTGTGCMAGGCCCTGGGGATGTGCCCCTCCACCCCTGGCACCACTGGGCCCTAAAACACAGCCATTCTGCCCAATGCACTCAGGGTCAGATCCTCAGCTGGCACAAACCTGTGCCCCTTCACAGAAAGCAACAGGGTCTCACATGTGTCCCTCCGCRGAGGTGCAGAGCTGAGCTGAGCCAGGCTTGCAGTCTGCTCATAGCTTATTTTTCAGAGGCCATTCACTGCAGCGGGACTGACACTGCTGCTTGGCCTCTTGCCCACTTTGCTCTGCCCAAAGCAGAGAGCATCTCACCTTCACCTAGACTTATGCTCACTTGTGCTCCCAAGGCATGTCTTAGCAGATTTCCTCTGCATCTGCTCCAAGGTGCTTCGTCGCAGCTGGCAGGCAGGAGCGCCAGGGCCTCCTGGGCCACTCGCTCTTCAGCAGCCCCTTTTGCTCAAGAGTCGACACTTTCAGGTGCAAGGGTTTGTCAAACCAGGAGCCCAGAGTGCATGCACATAATAATAATAATAATAATAATAATAATAATAATAATAATAATAATAATAATAAAAGATGCCCCAATGGTCACCAAACCTTTGTGTATCTTCCAAACAACCTGAAAACATACTGCAAACTGCACCAGAGAGGAGAGGGCAAAGACGCTGAGGGGGATATTCTCCGCTTCCTTACCATCAGTCAAGGCAGTCTGTATTCTCCAGCTCATAAAAGAAGAGGGAAAGCAGAAGCTTTRGTCCTGTTTTATGGCTGCACCCAGCTCTGAAATACGTCCACAGAGCAAAACATCACAGAATATGCACACTGTGTAGTTTGCAGATATGCACATACTCGCACCCCCACGGTGTCTTGGAGGCAGCCAGGAAACGTTTCCTCCTCCTGGGAAATTTATTTTTGCTGGCTATAATTTTCAGATCTTCCCAGGGGGTGTTGTAGGGGAAGATACTTTTCAATGAGAARCTGAAGTCTGAACAATTTTCTGGAGATGGTGAAAGAAATATCCACCTCTGAACACTTGCCTGAAAACATCTCAGGCAGACACTCTCTTTTGCAGGAAAAAAAGCCTATGAATGAACATTAAGCACCCTAGGGGACATCGCAGTCCCATACCATGAGAGTAAGATGGTCTCTACCCAAAAGACTTAAAAGGCAAAGTGTTTCTTTGAGGAAAAAGGATCGTATGGGACAAGCAGTGTACTCAGGATGAGGACAGTGAAACAGCTTTTAGTTAATGTGTTTATTTGTACTCAGAAAGCGAAGGTAGCTCTTGTCCTCCCCTTTCTTTCTTCCTACYCTTTCTCCCACTTTAGCATTCATTTTTCACTGCCACATAAATGAGCAGTTTCTCTTCTGTGATAAATAAGTGAAATGAATAGTTAGGGGATTCAGCTGGTGCCCTGGGAAGGGCATGGAAGGAAGCAGCTGGACGTTGGTGAGGAGGGGTCATTTGTCTTCGAGAGCAGCTCAGGAGCAGCTCGTTCTTTGCTGCAGGTGAAAACCCACATCCCTCTCACCAGCATGAGCAAAGGACCTCATCACCAGAAGAGTGGTGCTGCAGCATGGCCCTGGGTGGCCATCACTTGGCTGTTACGCAAGGGTCACCCCACTCTGTGGAGAGACAGGCCACCAGTGAGTGAAACATCACCGCCATCCTACTACTTAGTATGGCCCTCTCCATGTTGCAAGTCATCAAGTGGCAGTGTACACGCAGTCCCAGCTGCATGGACAGCCACAGGTTGGTGGTACGAGACAGAGCTTGGGGCATGTATGGAAACACAGTCAGGAAATAGCAGTTTATCAAAACAGAGACCATGTCTGGGAAGGGTTGGTTGTGAGGACTGTCTTGATTTGAGTACATATTTTAAATGTCCAGCATGATCAAAATGTTTCTTTGGCATCTTCAAAGCCTCAAATTTTATCTTTTGAATGTTTCTTTCTGAAGTTTTATGGATTTTAAGATTACAAGTACTTCAGTTACTAAAAACAAATATAAAGTTGCATCTCAAACTCAAGATTGCAACATTAAAAAAAAGTTTCACTTGGTCAACTTCAAAATTTTTCACATTCATTTGCAGAAATTTGAGATTAAGCTGTTGTCTCAAATACAAAATGTTGTAATTTTTTTCTAACACATGGAAATTTTGCAGCAGATGGGAAAACATTTTCCTGCCAGTTCTATTTGTCAATACCAAGTGGCAAACCTGAGGAAGGAATTAACAGAGAATTTGCAGAAAGCTCGATTTATGATCTTGCTTTTACCACAAGATCTTCACTCTTCACTAGAAAAATTATTCAGAGGCCCTAATTCCTCATTCTTCTTCCCAAGGTCTAAATGACAATGCTCGCCTCAATGCCATTTTCAAAATCAGACCTAAAGTGAAGGCAATCAAAAGCATTCTCTCCTTTRGAGTATTTTGGCCCAAGTGCTTTTTATCCTTTTTAACCCCAGGGTGAATTTCACCTTCAAGCACCCTGCTGTAGTGGGTGAACTGGTGTCCTGAGGGCCACATCTCAGCTCCAACCAAATCAAAGATGCTGACCGATTTGCTGCAGTTCGCACTAAGGTCTCTGAGAAAAGTGAGGATAAGCAAGAACAGGAGCTGGCCCTGAGCCCCACAACCAAGCCCATGTCACTTCTCTGAAACTCAAACTCCACCTGAACCTGAGACTCTGGAATCTGAAATTTTTTGACTTAGGGTTTTTTTTTTTTTCTTTCCCTGAATAAGCCAGCGGCCATCCTACTTCTGGAAGCTGAAATTACCAAATTTCCTCCCATGGTATTTCCTGCCCCCACAAAAATTCAGCCTTTCTCAGAAGTCTCCTGAGGAAAGCCAGTCTCCTAAGATTTCCCTCCTGATTCCCAAAAGGAAGAAACTGGAAGAACGATTTTGCAATATTTAGCAGGGAGCAATCAAACGAAGCATGCAATCGTTGAGGCCTCACGCAAGGGCTTTTGCAACAGTTTTCCCATGCTCACCTCCAGGAAAAGCACACTGGTGCTTTCAGGGTGCCAAGGTGAAACTGKAGCCCTGTGCTCCTAGGAGGTGCAGGGAGCCCAGGGCAAACAAGCACATTAATTCCCTCCCCAGCACATTTCGATGCTGTGGAAGCTAATTAAAATGGACCAAGTGATGTGACAGCTGTAATGCAAAGACCAGTCTTTTTACATAAGCCCCATTAGTTCCACATGTGCGTTTGATAGATAATTTTTTGGTTACTTAACATGAAACCAATAATTATGGAAATGACTGCAAGGATACAGATACTCTCCACAAGAGAAAGACTGCCTGGAGAGAAAGCAGTATGAGAGACTTTGCAAGGGATTTTTCTTCCCCTCGTGCATCCATCTTCAGTAAACTGCTAGTGCAAAGCCCTAACCAGCGAACTAAAGGAAATAAAGAACTCGGCTCTACCAGCACCAGCTCCCTGGGGCTGCACGGTGCCTTTGGCTACATGCTGAAACCCTCASCTCGTTCTCCACCCTGCCTCTGTGCCTGGTCCCAGAAAGCTAGGGGGAGTGGGCTGGGAARGGTGTGAAATTTGGCTCCTTCCTCCAGTGCTTGTAGCCACCTTGCTGTAAATTCCCTTTTCCCTTATAGGGGACCGAATCAGGACAAGACACAGATCAAAATAAATATTTCCCAGAATGCTTCTTATTCCTCAAGCTGTTATAATTAATACCTGATCACCATTCACACCCCACACAGACTAATTCCCTCTCGCAGCTCGCTCAGCGCCCTCCCATGTGCCACCCAAAGAGATGCTGTCAAGTGTATTTTGTATGCACTGCACTTGTCTCAGTCACCCAGCTTCAGAGCATGCAATTGCCTGTTACGGGAAAAATTCTTAGCTGCCGGCTTTGCCTGCATGAAGGAGACACCAATATTTAAACTTCTGTGTTAACTGCGACCAGACAAGGCATTGAAGGCAGCAGAAATCGTGCCCTGTGTCACCTCCCCGCTGCTTCTGTCTCTGTAGAGCAAACCTAGGYGCTGACACACTCACCCTCTCTCCCCCCGCCGCCCCCAAGGTTCCTGCTTCTAGTATTTAGGGCTGGGAGAAGGGAAGGTCGCCGTGACTGCCCTGCACCATCCCCACAGCCCGCACACGGGGCAGCTGACAAGCAGGGGACGGACGTGCGTGCAGCAAAACAACACGAAGCAGCCAGAATAGGCCGGGCACACGGGGGRAAAGAAAGAAGAATGCACACATTTTCAATTGGAATGTAGCTCTCAAAACAACATTATACAACTGTGAAAAAAAAAGAAAAAAAAATAAGAGAAGTGGTTGTATAAACCCTGTCTGGTCAGTAAAAATTTCATGTGAGCTTAGGTCAGTCCATTTGACACAGACAGAAATAATTATCTGTGTTAACCATTAATTTCTGTTTATTCTCAGTCTGTTCAAAGTTCCCACTTGCTTCCCTCCATCCTCTGCCTGTGCTCCTCGGCCTGCCTTGCTCATCRCCTGGATGTGATACCCATGCGTACGAGCCTGCATAACGCAGGGCCCGTCCTGAAGGGCTCCGAGCCTCGGTAGGTGAGCGATGCAGGGGTAGGACATGGCCCACAATGAGCCGWGAGGGGCTCGAACTGCAGCTCCCAACCCTGTACACACTGCTCTGCCTCCCAAACCAAGCATCTTTGGTGTCCTTCTGGAGCAAGATCCCTTAGCTCATGGGGTCCTGCAGAAATCTCTGCTTGTCTGCAGAAATCCTGCCCCTTCTTTAGGTACCTCTGCTGACTCAGAGGAGTGGATGTGCCTAGATGATACCTATAAGACCAGAATTGAGCATGTGTAACTTCCTCATAGATTGGCTGGCCATAGCAAATAAAAATAAAAATAAAAAGTAGACTTTATTGTTTCTAGTGCAGTGGCCAACAGATGTCCCAGGCAGATGATAAGGCTTCATAGTACCTGGAATATAATATTAGTTCCTACCCTGGAGAAGGCCTAGGTTGTAATCAGAGCACATGAAAAGCTCAATAGTTGTAACAGATAAGAGCTGTAATCTGACAGAGGAGCATGCTGGTGGCCTCTCTTGTTGTACAGACTCATGGCAGCATCTAGGGGACCATCTAGCTCCGTTTCAACTTTCCTTAAGCAAATTCCCACTGCTTGGGGAGAAAGGGTGTAATYTGGCTCATTGTCACAATATGGAGAGAAAAGGCAGTCTGGCTTCTTAAATTTTCTCAACTTTCTTCTCATCCAGCATGAGAGTCCACAGAGGATCCTTGGGATGAAGGTACACATAAGTAACGTGGTTGTCTCTACCTTTCTTCAGGGAGCAGAAGAAGTATTTGAGTCTGTCTGCTCTTTCCAGTGTGACCTGCAAGAACACTACATTTTATTTAGACTTCAGGACATCTGAAAATGTGCTTTTGGTAAGACTTACACCCAGCTTTTATTTTCAGTTATCAGAAACTATTCTGCATAAACAATTCATTCCCATCTTCCCACACACTTGCCAACACAGTAAACCCATGCACAGCTAATAGTTGACTAAAATCACTGTGAACTGAGCAATGCCCCCAGTAGAGACTGTAGCTGAGGAACAAGCCAAAGCATAATAATCGCAGCAAAAACAGTTTCAAAATGCACTTTATCTAGTGAATGTGCCTTGGCGCTATGCAGAGAATTGTTTCATGCAGCCTTTTTATGGCAAGAAGAACRGGATAGCGGTAGTCCCTAAAATAATTCACAGGTCTTTGAGCAGCCTTCATTACCCACTATTGGATGAACTGCAATATTCATTGTTTCATACTGTCAACCCGGTCCTTCTCTAAATTAAATAACAAACAAGGAAGCAACCCAGCTCCAGAGCCTTGGTTTTGCACATGCAACTAAAAAACCTTCTAACTTCCATTAAGTTTGTCTAGATAGTCCAGTAACTACTTAAGTGGTTGGTGTTGTCCCATCAGCACAGGGCATCCTACACAATCCTACAAGAACTGAATCTTGCTCAGTGGGAAACATCCAGAAAGTCGCAGACACCCTGGGAGCACAGGAGAAGGGTAAGGGGTCAAGTCTGGTTCAAATTTGTGTATGTACAAAGTCAGGGCTGTGTTCTAGGATGGTCCTCAGGCACTTCTGTAATCAACATGACTGATAAAATGAGTTTAACATATAAAATCACACTCATTTTACCCATAGGATGTAGAATTAAAATTATTAGTGTCCCTCAATTGTTTTTTGGGTGCTAGAATAAAAGCTTGATAGTGAATTATCCATTTGTTCCTGTAGAATTTGAATCAGGACACGTAGAAGCACAAGTTATTATTTTACAAAATAAGAACAGAGACAGGGTCAGTTTATATATCCAGTTCTCTGGCTTGCTCTAACTCACTCCTAGTATCAAAGGTTTCTTGCTTAGCTAAGGCATTTGTGGGTAAATGATTTTCCAGCTTTTGATGTTAAATGCAGCACTTCTTGTTCATTATAAACCACCCTCAGCCAACACAGTATTATCTGTTCTTGTTCAAGCATTGGCTTTGTTGCTTGGTTCACTTTCCAGCTYGCGCAGGATAAACCCCCAGAAAGAACTTCATAGAAAAGCAATTATTGTTAGGTGCAAAAGCAGCTCTGTTTGCAGTCACAATGCTTTTTAAGAGGACTAAGAGGTCACTTTCGTCACACTTTGACTTTAATCAGATTTAGATTTTACCTAAATTGGATCTCCTCAGGCAGTTCTGCCCTTCCTCGCCCAAGTGAAGTATTTAAATTCATTTTCTTGGACAAAGCCTCCCTAAGGCCTGTTCCCGTTTTCATTACTACCCAAACTCATCAAAAATAAATAGCATAGCTCACAAATTGGGGGGAAAAAACAGAGATAACTGAAGTCTTCTCATCCTCATGGCTGATTCTCTCATAGATACATGAGAGAAAGGCGGGTGACAGGCACTGTCCTCCAAGACAGCTACAAGAACCCCAACCAGAATTTGAATCTGCCCTTGCTTTTTTAAGGAAGAGTGAGACTTTATTAACTGGCAACAGGCTGAGAAGAGCCGGGAGGAGGCCTGATCTCTTCTACTCTGTGGTGCCAGCTCTCAAACTCACACCAGCCCCGTTTGCACATCAGCTTTTAATATTTAATTGCAGCTTTGCCAAGGGACTTTGCCTCCTGTCTTGTAAAGAAGGGAGAGAGAAGAAGGAATCATAAGCGTGGTAGCGAAGAGCTCCAAGGAGACTATCAAATGGCAGCTCTCGGGTGGAAGAAAGCACTCTAGCACGTAAGTGATTTTACACAAAAAAATTCCCAGATCACAGAAAATGGAATGAATTACTATCATAAAAATCCTGTAAATCCTTAGCAACTGAGGATGCTGYGATGACTGTGGGAACTGTTTGGGGTGGGCTGAGAAGACTTATTTCAATCTTCTAGTCCTGCTGTATTTAAGGAAAGGGGGATGTAAATGGAAAATAAGGAACACTTCCCTACCCACAGCCTCATTCTGCTGTAAAATAAATCCCTTGAGGGCTCTTCGTCTGAAATTGTTTAAGATTAGATATCATCACAAAAATAGGGAATAATCCCTGGACAGTRGGAGGTGGGAGTCTGCAATCTAATAAATCTACCTCTTCTCTACCATTGAGAGGCTCAACTGAAACRACTTGGAAAATAAAAAGGGAAATTTCTGAAGCAACTAGTAAGAAATACATCTCCCTCYCTCTGATCTTGACTGAAGATACCTTAAAAGCATGAGGGAGGAAGCTGAGATTCATAAAATCCTGAATGTCATCCCCATCACCCAGAAAATCTGCCTCTCCTGAGTGTATTTGGAGCTGGACCCTTAAATGCTGAGGTTGACAATAGCACGGGGCACAGTTCAACATTTAGGCTAGTGCAATAAAAATTGATTATGAAACATATTTTTCAAGTAACATGGCTTTTAAAATATATGCACCTCAAATCTAAATACCTATATCTAATAATCCCATAGTTTGCATGCCTATGTCAGTAACTGGAGAATAATTACAAATAACTTGTAGGTCTCTAGAGTTCTGTCTAAATTCAGAAACTGAACCACAGATGACCTAATGTACTTCCAAGTGTCAGACCATTCACTGCAGATCCACTGCTGGAGACTTCTGCTGTGCATTTCTGAAGCCTCAAAAACAAAAACACTTCYGGCAGAAGAGGCCAAGAGGTTGTTAATCCTCCAGTTAATGCCTGAATTCAGGGCTGGTTCGGGTCTATGCAACATTAGAAACATAAGAAAAATTTCATTCTACAACGTACATATAGAACTTCCATCAAATCATYTGAAAATGATTTAAAGCTAAGTCTTAAGATTCCTTCCCCTTCTCTGTCATAGAGATGGACTGGGAGATTAAAGAGGATAAGAGAAATGATAGTCAAAGGTGAAAAAGACCCAGTTTCTGCATTAGGAATAATTTCACTTAAATAGCATCTTCTTTAACCCTATTTTACTTTTTAATATTGAGCTTATTTGATGAGGTTTGCAGATATATCACTGAAGAGAGAATAGTCCTTCTGCATTCTGCCTTTGAGGGGAGATGGATGCAGTAAATGTTGGCCTCTTTTCCCTGGGTCTTCCCATCCAGCACCTCAACCTGTGCTCTCTTGCTCTGATGCCAGCAGAGAGAGAACATGGACAAAGCTGAGAAGCTGAGGCCAGCTCAGTCCTCCCCTGTTCTGTGCCGTTCGCCAAGCAGCCACCCAGAGCGCAAAGCAATTCCTCTGCGAAAATCTGTGTCTGTCTCCGAACTGGTCACCAGGTGAGTGGTTAATCTGCAATCAGATCAGGGAGTTTCCCAGGTGTGCTCTTCCCTCTCTCATAGAGGGAAGTCCTTCCCTCCGTAACAGGTGGATCTCACTCAGATAAGGTCTTTCCCAAGAAAAGCACCCCAACATGTCAGATCTTGAGCTAGAGGCAGGTACTTTTCTGCCATAAATGCCTCTAGCTATTATATATTGTTGATACATTATTTAGTCATGGTAGACCAGTCCTGATTTGAAAGTCAGACCTACTTAACAAAACTATGCAAATACAGTGACACATACAAGAATTTGCCCTCAACCCCGATGAYTGGAGTGATCCCAGGTGAGAAATTAAAGCTTTTAATACTGATAGTCTCCAAGGTGCCACAAGGGAAARCAGCAAACGTTGGAGAGAGGAACTTGTGACAGGACAAGAGAGACATAAGCTTYTCATCCCCTCCCAGTTTCTCATCAGATGCTTCAAACCAAAATAGTCCTGGGAGAGTCATATTTCAACCCAAACCTTTTAAGGGATAATTTCCCTTTCGGTTACAACCCATAACTGAGATCAGACCACAACACTGCCAAGAGTGAAATAAATAAGATTAGCAACTGTACTGGTGGTTCATCTTACTTAACATAGAGATGAAAAAGTAGCCATTAAGAACGTCTCTTGAACTTCTGCTAGGGACAGCTTAGTTCTGAATATTCTGAACTTTGTCGGTTTTCMCTGTAAAATGTCATCTGTCTGACTGGGGTTTTTAGAGAAAGCTGACGATGTACCCTCTACAGCAAGGAAGAGAATGAAGTTGGGTTCCTGCCTTCTACAAAGGTCTCACTTGTCACTGCTCTTATGATAGGCAGTCATTGACTTGATAAACCCCTCAATATTAAGTTAAAGTTGAATAMATTAACAACACATTGACCTTGTGGAAAGCCTGACTTCAAATGTAAGCCTTGTATCACCAAATGCAATAAGATTCCACCTTCAGCCGGCACAGCCCTCAGCAGATCCTCTGCCCTCCACCACCGTGGAGACAATGTGCTCCAGGAACCTGTCTGCACTGACCTCAGAGCATGRGAGGAGGAGAGAAGGACTCACACTGGATCCAGTGGGACTGTATTGAACTAACCTATTAAAGTCAGGTCTCTTTGGAGGATTTTTCACCTCTCTCTCCCCTTTAGAGACTACCTTTGAAGTCAGTTGGGTCTCATATTTTCCAGAGAATAGAGGAAGACAGAAAGATCCTATCCAGTAAACAGAAAAATAAAAAAATAAAAAAGTGTCTCCTAAATGCCCTGCTGAAAAGGGATTAAGGTGCTCTCTCCTGTCTTCCTTGCAGGTACCAGACCATCCTGGACTGTGAAAGCAACATGTCAAAGCAAGAACACMCCAAGGTGAGAGCCAAAGGCTCAGATGAGGTTGAGAGTGCACACCCTGACAGCAGACTGCTCCAGTTCTTAACAATTAGAGACAAAAAAAACAGCATTTTTTTTAATTGAAGGTGCTATTCTGAGGATATGATATCTAAGGGCGGGTCAGAATCTGCCTCCCTGTAACATATCCGCTTGGACTCACATATGGAAGATGCTCCATAATGGCATGAAAGCTTCTTTTATAACTTTCAGATTGTTCTGGACTGAATAAATATCGGGGGGGGAAGCCTTATGGAAGGCTTAGGACCTGACAGAGGATTTAGTGGTTAGAAAGTGAAAGAAGTATTCAGCTAGAAATGAAAGCTCCCAGAGATATTAAGGCACCTAGACTGGGATGACAGGTGTGACACGGGGACACCTCTGCCCTGCTGCAGCAGCAGCTGGAAGCTGTAYGGGTTGTCAAGACACCTTGTGCATTTCAGATGACACAAAGCACCTACTAAAGGCAGTGGTGTACCCTAGGGTGAGGAAAACCCTTTCCTGTTTCTTTTGATTGCAATGGGYTTTAGATATCAAGTTCATGAGTAGATTTAGCTCACAGCTCTGATTCAAGAGGGAAGACAACCAATAGTCACACTTTTTCTACTCTAAGGTTTACTTACATGACCATTAAGAAAACAGGGAGACACACAGGAAATAGGAAAGACAGAAACTTCTGCCACAGTTCAGAATGGTCTAAAGTGTTTTTTTAGATCATGTCCCTGAGATTTATTCCAGGGAACATAGATCAGAAAGTGACTGGACACTCTTTCATCTCTAAGAGTTAAAATGGTAACAGAAGTGATGCTTGCAATAGGAAAGTAGAAAATTAAAACTGTAGTGGATTTCTTACAGTAGTTAGATATGAGCCTGTTCTGATGGGTTTTGTTCTTTTTYAGTTCATGGAGAGAAGACATCTCTCACAGGCTAATGTTGATCCAATGGGGAAAAAATGTGCCTTTTCTCAAAACCATCTCAATGAYGTGAGCAAGTCCATCGAGGACCTTCCCATATATAACATCAGCCCAACAAGGAGGAATCTCAGAGGGCTCCTGACCAGCTTTGATACCCCTAAAATCACTCCAAGGAGTAAGACTATATCTTCTGCTCCACTCAAGACAGCACCTCCCAATGGCATCTTGAGGAAGAGGGAAGCTGACACCAGGATCATGACAACAATCCAGCYGCTGAGCAGGATGAGCAAACCCTGTAAAGATACATCCTTCCCTTCATCTTTTCAGGGCAACCAGAGGAAGGCACAACGGAGTCCTGCCACCATCACGTGGAAAGAGTCTGCAACAAAGGTTAGTGAGTACTCTTCTTCCAAAGCTCCCACAAAAATCTATTCTCTTTGGATATCCAGAGTGAYCCTTATAAATGGTTGTGCTTTGTGTTTCCCCTAGACATGAGAGCAGCCCTGCGTAATGGCAATCTTAGTTAGGGACAGAGAACCAATTTTAATGGGGACCTGTGCTGTGATACCAGAGTTACCCCTCAGGATAGAGCTTGCTCCTAGGTGTTGTRGGGGTGAGCAGGAGAGCCTACGACAAAAAAAAACTGACCTCTTTGTGCATTACCTCCCTGTGGCATGAAGGATATCCCTCTTTCCCAGCTGTTAAAAGCTGGYAGACACATCACCAGGTCTCCAAACACATGCTGGGTTTCCCTTGTGCCAGGTTCTGCAACATCACAGTATCCAGTGGAATAGTGGTACTACTTGCCGTGATGAGTGAAAAACAGACTTGACTCTAATGTTAAATAACAAACCACTGAACAAGATGGAAATGGTGTCAATTCATGCAAGCAGCTAACATTGTCTGGAATCAGGCAACATCTACCAGCAAAAACAAATTGATAATGTCACCTGCAGCTTAAACTAGCTTCCAGCCCTGTTACTCTAACCACACACAACAACACATCTCCTTGACCCAGTTCTCTCAGTCCAAACATTCTTTTTTCCTTCTGTGYTCTGATATAGTTTATCTCTAATCCCATCCAGCTCTGAGTGATTTAATGCTGTCTGTTACCAGGARCACAGGTCATATTTTCAACAGACTATTTCTTTCAATGATCCCTCCTCTGGTAACTCTCCTCTGTTTATGGGATTTTAGCTGTTTATGGAAATCTATCTGTTTACCTGTTGTCATTCCTGCACAGGAAGGGAAGCTCCCCAGTGACAGACAGGCGATCATCTCCATGGTGAAAGAGACGGCCTTTGACTCAGCCATGGGCAGAAACTGTGAGTTGGATTTACTCTGTTTCCCGGTCATCATTGCCACTCTAGTGCCACCTCCGTAGTTGCAACTGGGAAGGGGCATCTTGGATCCATGGGGAAAGCTGTATTTCCCACCTAACCTGTAACGGAGAGCAGAGACTGGCAGAGCGATTCGAGCCCTGTCTGCATGTTCGCACATACGCTCCCAGAGACGGCCATGCAGGAGTGCGACTGAAGACAGGGAGTGCAATGAGGAGAGCAGATGGCCACATAAACAACGCAGCTGTACTCCTTCCAGCCCTAAACAGGCTGATCCACCCATTGCACAGGATTGGCATATCCCAAAGCGGCTCAGGTCTGGGCCACTATTGAGTCCACAGAGCCATGTTGACTCTCCCTATGCTATTATTCCGGCATTCAAAAATAGCTTGTATTAAACACAAGGGCAGAAACACATCCATGTTCCATTTGGGATGAGTAGTTTCTCTCTGCACCTCTGTCTTGAGGGTGGGAAAGGGAGAGGCTTYTTTGTACCTAACTGAGGAGCCTGGCTGGACTTCTTTTTGAATTTGGCAGCAGCAGTGTATGAGACACCATCCTTGGCTCCAGATAGGATGTGTAAGTGATCCCTAATGATATGATATCATTGGCACTACAGCAGGTCAGGAATATTTCAAGGCAAGAGGCATCTGTGAACAGTGAGATATCCAAGCTGAGGCCTTGTGTGGGAAAAGGTTAGATTTTACCAAAACTCTCTGCCAGGAACGTTTCACAGGTTTGGGACAAAAATGAAAAAAACTCTTTTGTAATCCCATAATGGCTGGATTTGGGACAAGGAGGACCACCCTGGCTGCTTTGGACCTCTAACTGGAATCCAGGGATCCCGTATCCAGCTGCCTAGAGTTTTTATTTTTCCTTTCCGTTTCTTCCTTTTCTTTCACACAAGAAAAAAAGTCGCATGCTGCCTGAAATTAAGACACTGTATTTAATTACACAACTATACGGGAAATAAGAATCTCATATGAGAAAATAGATAAATGAAGGACCACAGAAGTTTCCGTAAAGTTGATTTTTTTTTAATTATTGTCAAAACATGTGACRTCACCATGCTATCTTTCTAAATAGGGTCACAGTATTAGCTGCCTTGTTCCTTTTACACCATTAAGAATATCTTTTTCACTGGTTGGTGAATGAGGAATCACTGTCTATCTTAGAGCTTTGCACTGTTCTCCAGTCCCTGAGTCAAAGCTGTAGCAATAGCAAAGACTTCATATCGTCTCTGGCATCACTTCTTGAGTAGGACTAGACCCCACTTGTTGAGTGTGGTCCTTTTGGGGAGGCAAACACGTCCAGGAAATGAACGGGAGACACAATATCAGCTACCTCTGATGGAAATTCTGGTTTTGCTCAAAGACAGGACTTGGAATCTTTCTGAAGGTGTCCAGGAATGAGCAGTTCCATATCTCCTCTGGGACAAGATTTGTCCAAACCTAAACATGAGCTATGMCTAGTCATTCTCTAGTTAGACAGATATCAGTACTTCACATGTCCAGCAGTGACCAATACAGGTCTGCTACAGGAGCTTCCTTGCCATCTCCTTAGGCCTTTTCTCAAGACTGAGGAGTAGACTCCCAGCTGATTCAGTGACCTGGGATGGGGAAGGCAGAGTGTGCTGGATGCTTTGAAGTCACATATTGTTATAAGTTAAGCRCAGAAGACATTTATCAGGCTCTTGTTTGGGCCTCACTGGTATGGATGACAACAGCTTGGCAGTGTTCAACACAGCTCTGCTGTCTGGCATTTGGCTTATCAGCAAATGCAACCCCRTGCAATGGTTCACTGCTGAATAATGACACGTGAAGTCAGAGCATCAGCTGCTGCACTTCCATCCAGACACACCTCCAGGACACTGAGGGAGTCCTGAGCATTGCTCAAAGGGAAAGGCTGACTACACTCCTTTAGAAAGCCCATCTTCCCAGGCAGCTAAGCCATCACTCACCGCACAACTTTCTCGGCCATGCCGAGAATCCCAGATGATCCAAAGGAAACAGTCACAAAGGACGTCACTGATTAAAAGGGTCCAGGAGGCTATAGTYAGCAGTAATGAGATTAAACTGCACAGTGGAAGACTTACACAATATCGCAAAATACTTCCTAAGAAGGAAGGCGGTAAATCAAAGAACCATTTTTCCCAAAGGGAAATGGTGGAAAGCTTGAGTCTTTAATATTAAACAGCAGAAGACACCAGCTAATTTACTGTAGGTGCAGTCTCTTGAGCACACTAGGTTTAAAAATTAACAACTACTAGATGAATTTTGGCAATGAGAGAAACGAGAATCACAGCCAAGGAACAGAAGAGAGGGGCTTGCGTGTGGGCATGCCATTCCCCTGGCTCACACGCGTATATACGCTTCTGCATGTATGTATTAATATAGCTCCATTATTCAGTGCTTTCAGCTGAAGGGCACACGAGGATGTTACCTCAGCGCCGCGCAAAGATGAAATGGGAGTCTGACGTGACTACAGATTACAGAGCTGCCTCCAAAATGCATTTATTTCCCTCCTCCCCTTCCCCCTCGCTGCTCTGCATTCGTCTGAAACTCTAGCTATGGGGATTTTCCGAAGCCCAGGGAGGAGAGACGGCGAAGGAGAGCACAGAAATAGCCCGCTGCCTCTCTTTCACGGTCGGCCCCCCTGTCCCCGATGCGAGGAGAGCCTCGTTTGATTGCCATGCTCTCTTGGCATGGGATGGCTGGCTTCCCTTGCCGGCTGCAGCACCCGCAGCTTCTCCTGCAAGGGGGTGCGGTGCCATCTAGCGACAACGAAGCCGTCCTCCTTCAGCCCCAACCCCGGTGTCAGTCCGTACACCTCTGTACAGCAGCTGCCAGACACCGCGTCTCAGGCCCAGGGATGGAGGGAGGTTGTCTCCCCRCAGCCTAGGGTCCGGCAGCCAGCACCCAGGGAGCCCCTCTGATTTRAGAGAAATGTCCCAGGTGGCTCTGAGTTCAAGGCAACTCTAGCACTCACGATGATACAGTTAGAAATCATTCTCAAAAGCTCATTTCCCTTTCCGGAGTGACTTTGCATGAGCAGACAAGAGGGAATTGAATGTTGGGTCTCCTGTAACGAGCTAATCCGTCCAGTGCTCAGTGGTTCGTGCCTCTCTGCTTCAGACAGGAGGAAAACTTGGGGTTTTAAAGATGAGATGTCAGCCCCCTCTGACTAAAGCACTCTATTTCCCACCAAAAAAAAAGGAGCAAAACCAAGCCAGAAGCAGACTCCTTCCCTTTGCACCTTTTCCAGCCTCCTGTGACAGCTGGTTGGGGTCCAGGGCTCGCAACCAGCTTTTAGGGGCTGCTGTGGGAATGTATAGAGGTTCACAGCCCTGCCATTCCCACATGGTCACCAAGGGCAGGACCAGCGCCCAGCGTGCCTCTTCCAACACATGGGACTGATCACCCTCTGCTCACTCCCAGCCCTGCCTGACCAGTGATGGACAATTACAGGCAACAGCAATCAGAACGAATAAATTAGTCCCATTGTTTGGCTTTTCCTGAAAGTCCTAGTCTCCACATACATAACAGAAACTTCTCATCTGATCTAACCTAAAGAGCCTTTCCCCGGCTGAGCTCTTGTTGTCTTCTTTCTTGGCACCCRAGAGGTGTCAGCCCAGTCTTGGGTGAGGGTGCAGAGCTACGCTCCGCTACAGAGACTCACATCTCTTGGGTTGCTATTTCTCCCTGCATGCTCTTTCTTCCCGTCACACTTCTGTCACTTCTCAGGAAGACTCAATGCCCCATTGATTTTTTTCAGGCCTTTTCCTGTTTTCTAATAAGTTGCTGTCTTACAGACAGGAGGAGAAAAACACCTCCCTTGGGGCTTTGTAGACCTGTCAGGTAGCTCGTATCTCACGTGCTGGCATGGGAGTGCTCCTGGGGAAATTGAGGAGCTGGGGGGGGGTGCTTGCAAGACATTGACAGGAGCAAACATGGAATATACAGCCCATAGCAGCATCATGACCTCCACAAAGGGCAAGGGAGATGATAGATAGGCAGAAAGAGGCACCATGAGTGTGAGTGCGTGATACAGATCACCACTCATGTGCATGTATGTTTTATGGTATAGCTAGATGAACAGACAAATATGCATTGCAGAYGAAGAGAGAGATCCACATGGACGGATGGATATGCCCTGTGCGTTCCTGCTAGACACACACATGCCCCAAGGACATCATATGCATGCCCATTGGGAGCTGCTTACTGCACTGATGTGCACTGCCCTTCACCTCCTGCCTTTACATCCTTCCACTCCTAGGAAATAATTAAGACCTGCTCCTCCGTGCGCGTCCCTCCATGCCTGCCGCTGTGTTTGCTGACTCTCCCACGCCACTCTGTTCGTGAATAACCCTGCTACCTGAGCCRGTGCATATGACAACACTTGCCGTTCCCAGTCCTCTGACTCACRGCTTGGCTCGCAGTCAGGGATCTGTCTATCATCTGCCTATCAACGTGGCTCACTTTYCTGCGCTGCATTGGCTGGATATGATCAGCACGGGGCGCTTCGGGCTGTGCCTCTTTGTCAGCAGTGACTTGCTCGCAGCTGACACTTACACCTTGTATGGTCTCCTCATCAGCATGCAGTAATAACTAGAGCAGCTACATCTTTTTTTCCTATGGATGGTTAAATTTCAGCCCATTCTAATTTAGCTCTTTTCTCTGATCCTCAAATATTGAAAGAAGTGACAAAGAAAAAAGAGACTACTTCAGAGGGAGAGGTGATACTCTTGCTAGATGCAGGGCTTAGCAGAGACTCTCATCTCAGTGGGGGGCCAGTAATTCATTGCTTGGCACGGTATCTAAAGAAACCAGGCTATTATGGTGGGGAGAAGCTAGGCCCTTTCAGGAGGCCTGGTGAAAGCAGATGGTCATCTAGAGCTGGAGGTGATGTGATGTGACACGATGCCATTCAATGCATGTTGGATGTGATATGATTTTGGAGGGGAAAACTCCCTGGGCATGCAGAACTGCAGCCTCACTGAAATGTTGTGCTGTCTCCAGGAGTGATGCCTGGAGACTCACAGGGAAGTCAGGAGGATCCTTACGGCTCTTCCTAGCACCTTCCATAAATCTTTCACAACAGTATTCAGGGGGAGGGAACCAAGAAACACAAAATCTCAAACTAGAAAATGGGCACCTGTGAGTTGCTTGGCCCCTTGGGAATCAGGATCTCTCTCCACCTCCTATGCATGACACTGCTGAGATCTTCATGTGCCCGGAGTGCCAACAAGCCCAGCTGAAAGAAAGGCCTCCCMGTGCTAGATGCCATACAAATGCATTGAAGAGAGGTGGAAAGAGCTTAGGGTGGATGAAGGAAGAACCTCACCCCCCCCCCTACCCCCATTGCTGATAGTGCATCAGGGCACAGGAAGGTTAAGGTGGCTTCAGTGCTACTACATAAAACAGGTATGTGTGGTTCAGCACAGCTCTTTGCAGCTAAGCTCTCTCCCCCACAGCTGTAGATACTGGGAATAGGCCTACGTTGTCTGGCACTGGCAATGTCCAGTTTTGGGTGCTGTGGTACATGCGGTTTGCCTGGCAGGGTACAAGCAGGATGGGACCGAACATGGGTCTTTTGCCATTGCCATCATGTTTCATGATCCTAAGCACTTCCAAATGAGTGCTTTATTTCAGGCGATGACAGCTTCTGTATTTACTCTTCTGGTACTGACACAGCAAACCCRCATCTCCTTCCATCATCCCATAGTGGTTTACTCAAGCTTAAGCTCCCTAAAAGTGTCCAAAAGGTAAATCAAAGAGAGTGTAACAGGATTTGATTCAGACTGGGTTCTCCTGTCCTCGGCTGAATGGCTATCCCAGCCTTGTAAAGATGTTAAGATAAAATGACTGATAAAATAAGCCTCATTTCTCTGAGCCATTGCTGTGGCTGTATTTGTAAATTAACAGGGTGAGACCAGGGTCCCAAGCACTGACACACAGTTGTGCAAGCCATTAAATTGCTAAAAATAGCATACATTGCTCAGCTGAGCTTTGAGGATATCAAGAGCTGTCTGAGACTCAAGGCTTTGTTATTATCCCGTCTCCAAACACTGGCTAAAGCACCTCCCTGCAGTGCTGCACCATTAACGGAGGAAGGCAATGCAGGGAAGGAGGCAATTCCTACCCAGCCACAGCTCGCTGGCAGATTGCGCACTCAGATAGCRAGTCTAGCGGTGTTCCTGCCTTAGGGAGGGAAATAATAGCTGCTGTGGGTGTTTATCCAAAGAGTCTTTTTCCAAAAATAAAAGGCAAATGTGTGAATATATGTATATGGGTGTATRTGTTTATAAACTAAACGAACAAGGAATGCTTTTTTTAATGAGAGAAACTCCTTGTTTTATGATTTAGCATCATGAAGGAAGCAGCTCATTAGTCGTATGTACACATATTTCAGTTTGCTTTCTCTTTCTTAAACCTACATGTTCTAAAACATTTGATTTGGAAAAGAAATAAGGAACCAGAAAATGTAACTAATATACCTGCCACCTTCCCAGCTTTTCTCTTAAAACTTTGTCTCCGACAGGAGCCAAGTGGTGGTAATCACAGCCTRGGGACATGACAGTGAGTCAGGGAAATGCCACTCCACCTTGCACCATCACTTAGAAGCATCCCCTGTCCCATATTGAATTACAGAAGGGGCATTTTGAATGAATAAGTTCTGAAAATAAGCCAGGCCCCGAGACTTTCCCTGCCACTCTGTAGGATTGCGAGAACTCATGATTGACTCAGCCTGATGGGATAGCAGCTACACTCTTCCCTAAAAATAGACCGTATGGTTCATCCTCTCAACATAGCCCAGTGCTCAGTGATAAAACCAGCTGTCCGAGACCACTGAGAGTCAGTGAACAGGATCGAGGTGAGGACAGCGGAGCAGGGCTCCCCTTAGGATACTCTAAAGGCTGCCTGGCCCTGAGTTTCACATAGATTTMCATTGGGACTGCCTACGGTTTGACACAGCTACCGGGACTGCTTGAGACCTCTCTGTAAGTAATTCTGGGGTAGGTTAGCATGGGCTGAAGTGTTGCATGAACATGACCTTGGTTGTTTTTAAAATGTAGGGCAAATGAGGATGCTCTGTGCCTCRTAGTATGAAAGAGGCATTTGCAGCTTGTGGAAAGCGGTGGCTTTTGTTAGTCCAGAGTGTGATAAGTCGCAGTCTGTATTGTAGAAGATACTTTATCTCTGCACCATGGGTTGTGGCTTCTGTCTAGTTGAGCACTTTCTCCTGTGTTTGGGCATGTTCAAAGTGGGCACAGAGCTTTGTATGTGGGTGATTTCCCTCTGCCSCAAAACATTCAAGTTTCTAGCTTTGAGACTTAAATTAATTGGGTCAGATCCTCAGTTTCTACTCTCTCCCCTAGAGGTACTGTGAGTTACTGGGACTCTGTGGCCAGAAACAGGGTAGAGGGTCTAAGCCAGACAGACATTACAGGGGAGAGGGGGAAACTTCTTCCAGATCGAAACCAGTGTCAGGACTGGTCACAATACAGTAGGCAATGAAATGGGGACTCTTCAGAGGGAAATGACTCTTGCTCCTTCTTACATCCCTAGGAATTAGGAGGCAGGCTAGGATTTGTTCAGGGAATTTTTTATCTCTCAGATCAAGGAAAAAGTCATAAACTTATTTAGGTCCTTGAGCATCGTCCACGCTCTTTACTCCAGGAGAGAAACAGAGTCTCTGCCCAAGACAAGGGGAGGAAAGTTGCTCAGGACCACTCATACTTACTTACCTTTTYGTTATTCCTGCTTACTTGTCCAGCCAGATAAAGGTCTTCAGGAGGGCCCAGAGGTCTACCTAGTTAGCAGCACTAAAATGGCCATACCTCTTCCCATTCCCATTCATGTATGGAAAGATGGCTCCAAAAACCTGCACAGTTCTGTAAGGTGGAGCAGAAACCTGTGTCTCATACCTAATTACCTGTTACTGAAACCAGTTAGTTCTAAGGGCTACATCGTGGCCGAGAGGCCCCATGGGCCACCAAGAGCCAGGTCGATCTCCTGATTCTGCCACTCTGCTCCTGTGCAAGTGCCTGACCCAACAGCCTGAGCTGAAAGTAGGATTTTTCTGCTCGTGTATTCAGTGGTTGTTAGTGTTTCCTTCTGAGATATGTTCTCCTGATTGCTGTAAGAACAACAGTGGTTCTGTCACTTCCCCCCACTTCCCACTCATTCTTTAATTTTTACCCAAACTTTTGCTGGAAAATATTTGAAGTAGTTTCGGGATTTTATTAGAAAAAAAAAGAGATATAGGGAAAGAGAGGTAGCACAGGTCCCTCAGGTACAGATGCCACTTCTTGAGAAGAGGCAAAATATGAAAACCCTTGTTCTTGCCAGGCAAAGTTCTAGATAATCCATTAGTGGCAACAAAATGATCCAGCAAAGGTGGAATTTCCTAGGACACACATTCATCCTCATAGAACTTGGAATACTTTCATTCATAGAGTATTAAACTCTAGTCCTTTTCTGAAAAGTTTAGGGTTTACATGCAAAACCCATGCTAACGTCATGAGGCAGGTGAGGTTCAAGGGCTGTTTGGCCCTTGAACAGACAAAGCATTTCACAAGATACAGACGGAAGCCTCCTTCATGGGAAACTGAGCTAGGATGCCCTAATCCTGTGTTCAAGGAGGGTAAAAATACTTCCACACTGACAAAACCCTGGGTCTGGGTCTGAACACAGTAGCAGACATTTTTGCATGAAGTACTGTACAAAATAGTATTTTATTCTTTTGAAATCAGCTGTTTCTCTCCTCCCCCATATCCTCAGTGGCAATTTGACTCATTTAGAAACAAATAGAAAAGCTGGAGAAACTCAATCACTACAAGTGGGTTAAGGCTTTTTTCTTTGAAAAATACTGCTTTTTTTCTGGCTGTGGCTGTTTCTCCTAGAAGAATATTAGTATTTTTTTGTCTGTAAATGGTAAAGAGTTGACAATAGGTTGAAAATTCCATGATAAGAACAGAAAACAAGGGCAGGATCTCAACAGCTCCTCGGCAGTCCTTCAAACAAGGTATAGATGCAGTCCCCTACTCAGCACAGCTTACCCCTCAACACATGTAAACACCACAGCATGGTAAAAAATATAATTAAAAATACATATTGCAGCTCTGCAACTGGCTTTCTTTATTCCTTTTCCCACTGACTTTCCTCCTTGTCCCAGCACAGGACAGTGATGCTTTCAATGTTCATGCCTGTGCTGACATTCCCAAGGTATCATTCTGTGGTGGTCAGAGAGGACTTCCCTTAAAAGGCTTGGTATTCCCGGCATGCCAAAAAGCCCTCTCCCCAGGAGAGGTTATTTCGGTGGACAGCTCTGTGTTGCTTTTTCTAGCTTTTTTTAAGGGGTGTGGGAAGCTGCTATCACAAATTGTCACCCAGCGCTTGGCTGAGTCTGCAGGGTCTGAGATGCTGAGGTCAATAGGAGCAGGTAGAGCGCCTGGGGCTGCAGCGGGCTGCGGCTAAAACTATGACCCGCGTTCAGGGCTGAGTGAAACTGAGAAGCTGAGTAATAGGAACAGTTTTCATTATGTGGCAAGTACATGTGTTTATCACCATTTTGGTGAAAACTCCCTGTATAAATAACAGATAAAGCATTACTGGACATTGTAAGAATGGTGCCGGCATGAGCAGGGTGTGATACACGATCCCCAGCGTGTCGGAGGGCAGTGCTGGCCTCCAAGAYCCCCAGCTGTACACTGCCTGTGGGAACGATTTATTAAACGTCTGCTCAGCATTTATTAACCCATTGCAGGCGGCAGGGAGAGGTGGAAAAAGAGGCAATTCTGAGCTGACAGCAGAGGCTGTGTCCAACTTGTCTAGTCTCTTCATATCCCAAAAGGCGGAGAGCTGCCCTGGGTGATGCTTAAGGTCTTCTCCAAGGACAGAAAACCAAACACCAGCTGGCCCGCTCAGGAAGGCCGTTCTCAAGCAGCAGTGCCACCGACAGCTGTCACTTGGTGAARCTTCTTGGCATTTTTTTGTGTACCAGGAATAGTGTCTTGCACATTCCTGGATTTTTGCAAAGTCCAAGAATAGCCCTGAACTGCCTTGGGGCAGATACTCGTCTCTGCCTGAGGCTCAATATTTCTGAGTCTCCTCTGGAGCTGTTTAAAGTAGCTGGGGACGGTGACGTTTCCCCTGCATATGAAGTCCAGCTGATAGTAAGGAGCCAAAATAGATTGCAGAAGTGACTAAARATCATGAACCGTCAGTTTACAGGTGCTGGAAATTGTAAGATTTTATTTCGGAAGTCAAGTGCTGGAAAGAAGACACTCTTCAGTAGCTGCATTTTCCTTCTCCAGATTTGCAAATCTAACTTTGTACACATGTAAAATGTTAATTATTTGGCTAAAATTTAGTAAACAATCCCTATAGTATGAAATAATATTTTAAATCTCATTTCCTCTTCATCACAGCTGCTCTTTGGTTGCATTATTTTATTTTATTTATTTGCTTAGCACCTTCCTCTAGTTCTGGCACTTTTCTTTGCAGACAGCTTCTCATTCTTGAATTCATATGCTAGCTCTGTGTGCCAGAGCTGTTCACAAAATTGCAACATATGGCTTGCAGACTCCACAAAATCTTTCTTTAAGCAGTCTCAAAGAGAGTAATTTAACATTTTTAATATGAATTAGTTATTTTATTTATTACCTGTGTGAGAGATGTCCCCCAGCTCAAAATCAGGGATCTATTGTACTAGATATCGTCCAAACTTATTTGAAAGGACAAGACTGGAATCAAAAAAAAAGTGTTATTGATATGTACCATTTTTGTTAGAAATCTGACTATAATCAGTAGTATTCTTAAATCTGAGGTGGTTAGCTGAATTTGTGAAAATCTCAGTTTTTCACTTTTAAAGGTTGTTTCCTACCCATGTAATTATATTAAAAAAAAAAAAAAAAAAAAAAAAAAAAAGGTTTGGATCAAAATGGTCAAAAAGCAGATTAGTTTTTTAAAAAGAAAAAAAAAAATGTTTGTAATTGCCACTCTCCCACATAGTTGCCCAGTCCTTGGCAAGAGAGGCTTGAATTTCAGATCCTCATTGTCCTTCATGGAATTGAAAATGATGGGAAATACTGTGGTTTGCAAACAGAGCCCAGAATGATCTAGGAGCCAGGGAGCACCAGCGGGAACCAGGGTGTTTCAGAGCATCACTAGTCCTCACTCTTTCCAGGAGGCAGCCAAGACCCAGCAGCTGCTCCCTGCCACCGCCTCCCCACTCTTTTCTTTAGAAGTTTTGGTGTTTGAACCTGCCTTGGGACCTCAAGAGCAGGTCACGAGGCCAGAGAGAGGTGGAAATGCCCTCCCATCCCCAAACCCACACCTGCACCCCACACTCCCAAGACCATCATCGCCCAGGCACCCACCACCACCACTCACCCCTGGGCAGCCTCTTAACATCTCCTCCAGCTGGTGGGAGCTCTGTGGCAGCGGTTCCCAGGGGCCGCCCCAGCCCACCAGTGCATAGGTAGAGGGTGCAGAGATTTAAACTTTTCCCCGCTGACTGAGCACTGCCAACAGGCTGCCGGATTAAACGGTAGCACTGGTTTCTTGGCCAGCTTTTATGAGCGCTTACTCACCCGTGCAAATCCCCCCAGCTCAGTCGCACCGGTGGCGCCGGTATTCAGGAGCCCCGTTTGGTGGAGGGCAAAGCTGGGTGAGGATGAGGTTGATGTGATTCGGCACAAGCAGGTTACACGAAAGGAGGATGATGGGGACATCCCTGGAGCAGTGGACCCTGTGGGTAATGGTCATCCGACTCTGGGTAGCTCACGACCYGCCTCACACACGAGAGAATAGCTGAAATGCCCCAGCTGCCTGGGAAGACGCCAGCTAGGAGCACCACCACCCCAAGAAAGCAGAAGCATTTCCACGTCAGTCACCCTCCATCCCTGCTCTGCCTTGCTCACCCAGCAGCTGTTAGGTTGGGGCTTGGGATATTTAAAAGCAGATAAGAAAAGGGTTGGAAAACAGAGTCCCTACCAGGACTCACCTAATTTCCTTCCCTAATTTCCACAGGGCTAAGAAGCACTGGGACGTGAGTCCCTTTGCTCCTAGTGACCCTTGGGTGTTGGGCATTGGGACCCGCGGTGGCCGAGCAGTGGCACGGCCAGGGGCATTGAACACATCACGCATCCGTGCCCCATGGCACAGGCCATGCAAGGCCCTGGAACAACTAGCACTGCTGGATTTTTCCCTTCCCCCTTGCCCGCGTGGCTCTGTGTGAGCCCGGTTCCCACTGCGCAATCCCCTTTTCACGGGCCGTCTGGAGCGGGGCGCGCGCGRCGGCACAAAGGGCTTTGCTCAGCAGCTGTGTTTGCTCAGGACAACTGATTTTGGGAGCAAAGCCGATGACATGTGGTTGGCCAGGCAGCCCGGGGAGTTTGGTGCTGAGCTAGCAGCTTCCTTTTTTAATAGGTGACTCAGTCGCTCGGCGGCTCACTGGGGTTGGTGGTGGGAACCGGTCTACAAAAGAGAGCTGGTGGCAGGAGTGGCGGACACCAACAGGTGGGTAATACTATTTCTCAGTGGGATATAGAGGTTTAAACAGAAAGCAAAGTAAGCCAGAGCTGCCTGTTACTAGAGAGATGGAGATTTCTTGGGGAAAGAGGTTTTTTTAGTGATTTGTTTGCTGCTTGCTGGGATTTGGCTATTGGATGMAAAAGTTCAAAAGAAAGAAACCTGTAACATTATGCTCAGCAGAAGACAGAGCAGTTGAGTGATTTACGGGCAATAACAGCAGAAGAAGTGGCTGAATGTTTAGATGAATATCTAAGAGTCTCTTCCCTCCTATTCCTCTTCCTTCTCCCTTCTTCCTCCCCTGTCAGGAACGATTAGCAAATACAAATGAATATGATGAGTGATTTTATATGATGAGTGATTTTCCCCCACGGCAAGTTCTCCAGTTTGATGTTATGCAGATCTTCGAGCTTGGGGTTTCCAAAGAGTCCTACAGTTTAGCAAGTGAAAAATCTCTGAGTAGTAAATCTGGGCACCAGGTAGGCAACGGGAATACATGAGGGGTCATTTATTCCACCGCACAGGCAAGACCCCAAACTCTGGGGCACAACACTATAAAATCGGGATATTTCTGTTCACCAAAAGGAGATTTTGGAGGTGATCTGGCCCCAAGAGCGCTTTTGAGTTTCTTTTCTTTTTTTTTCTTTTTTCTTTTCTTTTTCTTTTTTCTTTTTTTTTTTTTTTTTTTTGCCTTTTCTCTCTTTTTGGGCATCGTGGGCTCCTGAGCGACCCATGCCATCACTCCCCACCCTCTTTTTCTAAAAAGGGTCCACACAAATCACAACCCACTCTGCTCACTCAGGATGCAGCCACTGGGGCAGAGAAACTATAAACCAACCCTGAGCTGCAAGTACGTGGGACGAGACAACAACTAAAGAGTCCCGACAGCTGTTCCAAGAGACAAGCCTAAATTTGCAGCCCCTCACATAAAACTCATGGACTGATGTGGTGCCAGATCCTGGCACAAATGGTGCTTTCCCTGTTGGAGCCCAGCAGGGATGAACTTCTCCCATATTCTTGGACAAAGGCACCATCAGGCCCCAGTGCTAGCCTGTGGATGGRACAGAATGAAGGAGCCTTAAGAGACTGTGTTCTTCCATTTTTGCTCATCAGGACGCTTTATATGGCTGGAGCATTGGGTTTTGTGCTCCCTGGGACATCAAACACCATCATGTGGGATGCATCGTTCACCATGTAACAAAATACCGAACATCCCAGCAGGCCCCTTCATCTCATTGGCACAGAAAAGTGGCTCAGACTGGGTCTCTGTGCCCTCAGTCTCACCTACAACAGACCAGGCAATAACATCCTTTGCCTAGTCTGCAAAATGCCTTTTGGTTTTGCTTCATCATCTTCAGCCAGGAAGTTCCCCGCCTGCCCCGTCTCCCTCCTTGGGCTGCCTTTACAGCAGTGCTGCGCGCTCGTAGGTCTTGAGATGTTTCAGGTGCTGCCTGGGTACCCTTAGCTGCAAATGTGCTACAGCCTGGCTTTTTCATTAGCAGAAGGAACTGCTGTTGTTTTGCTCTTATCTGTAATTAGCAATTCAGAGGGTGGCAGCAGCCCGTTTTGTGGAAGAGCTAGGCTTCCCGTGAGCCCCGAGGCAGCCGCTTGCCTGGCTGGCTGGAGCAGCCCCTGTCTGCAGCTGGCAATTTTGTGAGAAGCGATAAGCAAGCACAGGGCTTTGCACAGCCTGCACACAGCAAAAAATGTCAAAAAGAAAAAAAAAAAGAGAAAGCAAAGTCAGTGATAAGGGGGAAGGCTTCAGCAAAAGCCTTGTGTCTTATTATATCTGTCATTAAAACAGAGCTCCTGTGGCCTTTCATCCATTTGAGCTAGAGGGTGAAGGAATAGTCAGACCTGGTGTTGTGCTATTTTCCACCTTGTCAGCTGCAGATTTTCGTTCGACTGCGTTATTCGTTCTTGGCTGAGGGGACCATTAAACGCTACCAGCCCGGCTCCGGGACAAGGGGCTGCCTTTGCTCGGCACTGAAGTGGTTAAGCACAGTCATACTCATGTCAGCCTGCACTGCCGAACCCGTGTCGCTGCAAAGTCTTCCCATGTTCTAAAGGCAGTTTTTAAGACAGAGGTTATTTTTTTGGAGCGTGGCCACCTTGAGTGCTACTGTGCCATCACCAGGGGTTTATGTTTGTTTTCCCAACCAGAAAAGCTAGAAACTCATGCTCAGTTTTCCTTGTGCTTTAAATCTAGTTAGGCTGCCCTGCCCCACTTTCCCCATTGCTGTTACTGGGAGGCTTAGCAGAACCCCGTTCCCTTGCTGCTCCCTTGTTCTGGTTTCCAGCCTGAGCTTGCCTTTTGCCTTTTTGGTAGGCATTTCAACAATACAGCATAAAATAGAGATTCCCTGACAAGATTTTCCAATGGCCTCTTCAAAGCTCTCTACAGCTAATTCAGTGCACACTTTGGTGGKTTTTATAGCCACAAAAAGGAATTATCATGAAATTTAAGGTACCCTCATTACCAAGGAGTTCACTTTCCCTTTTTACAGGGTGCCCCATATCCACCCACATGTCTCCCTACAACAGAAGGACGCCTTCGAATGTGGGCTATGAGCCTCCAAATGAAGGGAGAAGGCTTCTCCAGCAAGTACTGGGTTTTGTTAGCAGATATGGCTCCTATGAAAGTAGTTGCCTCAGTGATGCCTTACCTCTTTCCTCCCAATTTCCAGGGTGACATTCATCTCAAAAGATCAGGCATCTAGTCAAGGCACTCGCTTCCATTAGCAAAGTGGGGAAAACTTATATAATGGGTGATTTAAATCCCAAAATGAAGCCAGGAAGAAAAATCCCATCTTTAGCTGATGATTTACAGAAAACAAGCATTAAGGAAGTCTCTTCTGTTTCCTCCCCTCATGTCCTAGTGACCTCTGGCAGACTCGTATTGCTTCAAGCTGTATCCCCAGGTATCCAGCCTTGGTTTTGAGTCAAAATGTCTGGGCATCTCTAGAAGCGGCTGGTGCCAAGGACAAAAGAAAACACAGGATTTGGCACCTTTCAGTAACATGCCAACAGACTCTGACAGTCTCCTGGGGGTCCCTCTGCTCTTATCTCTATGTCTTTTTGTTGGTGGTGTTAGCTAGGACATTTGTCCTTAGGTTCYTGAAGGAACTTGTGTTGCACTTGAAGCATCAGCTCCTGGAGTCATGTTATTAGATGSCATTAGCTGCCGTCTCTTTAAAATAAAGACAAAATAAAGCTCCTCTAGTATGTCAGAGCAAAGCTTGAAAATCTGAACTTAAGGGCTCGAAACCCAGAAAACAAAGAGAAGAATCATAAGTTTGTGGTCAATAAAATCTCATGGTCTGGGAGGCTGAGGTTTGAGGGCAGAGAGTGTTAGAATTGCTGCAGTGCTTTCAGTGTGCACATATTTAAAAAGTCCATGAGCCCGTCCCTGCCTGTGCAAAAGCTGGATTTGTGGGTGGAGAGCCTATTGTTCAAAGAGACAGCAKCGCAAATACCACACTAAGTCCAAATGCAGCAATGCAAGTCTGCAGATAAAAGGAGAACCTTCTCGCATTTTTACAGCAGTAACAGAGGAATGACAACCCAGGCTAACCAGGGGTGCTAAGACATTTCATAGAGGTACGAAGCTCTGCACATGCCAAGGGGGCTGAGATGGAGGCATCCTGCTCATACCTGGCAGAGTAATGCAAAAAAAAGCAGGGGGGGGAAATGGGTGCGCAAACGGCAGAGGTGCCTGGCAGAGCCCTCAATAAGTGACGTCCCTTGCTGAGGCTCAAGGTCCTCAGCACATRTCTCACCGCACACATCTGTCTCTGTTTCAGACGAGAGGACGTGGTCATCTTTAGACGTATCGGACAACACTAGCTGCATACTGCCCCAAGGCCGAGGGAGGTCCTCTGCGCCCTCCGTGAAGGAGCTGTCAGCTCTCTATCTCTCCCAGGCAGCTGCTGCTGCTGCTCCCGCCGGTGGCCCGCMGCGGCCCGTAAGTACCTGCGCTTCGCATTCCTCCCTCGTGCCCGCCACCAGCGGCATCCCAGCAATGCCCCATCCCAGGCAGCCACCCTCGGAGGGGGCGAGAGAGCAGCTGGCTTCACAGATCTGGGGCAACACCATTTCCCAAGAACTGCCAGCATTTTCTTGCCAGCTGCAAATATCATACAAATGTTATCAGAGGTTACACGCTGCATGTACATATATTCATATATATATATACAYRTATATGTATATAAATACACATACACACACACACGCGTGCATACCCCGCATTCATATCCCTGCAGGACACACAGCCACACACGCACCTCCACGCTGTATCCATTCAAGCACATACATGGACATAGGCCTGTGTTTGTCATATTTCGACATAGATCTTCCACTGCACCTTCCCACTGCTCCTCCTTTTACACTCAGATCCTCTAACCCGGTGGTGGGTGGTGGTGGTTTTATAACCTCTTCACTGCCACGTAGTGGCGATGTGCACTGCTGCCGTACTACCCTCCCAAGAAATCCCGTGCCCGAGCAATGAGTAAAGCAACCTCCTACCCCATTTGCTCCAATCTACATGTAGTTCAGTAAGCAAAGCAAGTCCAGAAGGCTTCAAAGAAGCGTGAGGACTTCATGGCCAGAGATACAAAAATACAGCTGGTGGATCCAGCACAGGAGGTTGGAAGGAGACTTGATCTTGGCTGAGCGAGCGCCTATGATGCCTTTCGTTTTCATCGAGAGCTGGAGCTGCCAAGCACCTTTTGGCCTGGGGCCCTGATCAGATTATAGGAGATAAACCTCCTTCTTGCTGGAAGGGGCTGACTGCTCTGATTTTGCAAGGGTCCGTCTTTCTATCTGGGAAAGAGGTAGCAGCAGCCAGCAAATGCCCAGGCACTGCAGGGTAACACATGCTGTTATACCTACCTGCATACAGAGCAGGTTCAGGCACCCTTTTACCCCACGCAGCAAAAGCTGCTCTTTTGCCCCATGGTCCTAGTTCATAYGGGCTTGTTTGGACCCCAGACTGGGAAAGACCAAGGTGCTTCTGCTCAGCAATGGGAGATGGGCGAGCTTACCTGCCAAGAACTGTTTCCTCACCAGAATCTATGTCAGTGGCAACTTTTTAATTAATTTACATTGCAGCAAGTTGTTCTGGCTGGGAAAGTAATATGAGAGTCCAAGAAAAAAAAAGAAAATTAACTTCAAAACAATTTGTCATTCAGGTCAGCTCTTAAAACTCATTATGAAATCACAAATGCAAATCAACTTTATTTTAAGTTACTTAAACRTAAATGAAAATACAAGCCAAATCAAATTTAGGAGAAATCAGTGCTTTTTTTGTTTGCTTTTTTTTYCCCCCAACCCTAAACAAATGTGTTTGGGATTTCTTTTTGTTGACGGAGACTTATGGGGAAAAAAATTCTGATTAATCTGCAATAGGATTGTTTTTCCCAACTGTACAGAACTGTTCATGCACCAAAATATRCTCATCCCTAATGCTTTTCAGCTGTCTATAATAGACACATATATCTACAAATATCTAGTGTGTCTGCCTATAAACTTTGATGTCATTTCTGTCTTTTCAGAGTACTGTAAAGGACAGCTCCATTCACTCTCCTGACAGCCAAAAAACAGGCAAGGTAAGAAATGTTAAAGATATGCACTGCTATCTAACCAAATATTTGTGGACTGTGGTGGAGTGTGATTTAAATACCCGCACAAGACAGCGAGTAGTGCGTCCATACTGAATATAGCTCTCAGCTGCTCAGTCGCCCTTCCCCATGTTTAGACGTTCTTCCCAGACTCAGAATAAGCTTTTTTTTTTTTTTAATGCATTCAAAATATTTTGGCTCATATGAAAGCTTTGCATTTTACACCCACTCTAAAATATGCTGATTTTGATATTCTGGAGATTTTACTAATATTCAATACTTATTTTTAGACAGAACAATCTGTATGTAACAGAGTGAAATAACATCGTGCACCATTGCTTTGAGCAACAACTAATAATGTTCCAGGCATAACTCTACAGAAGTAACTCTGAAGACATGCAAAGGGTCAGCAGCTCTGTTTCCTGAAAGAAAAGCTACCAGGATTGTAGTCTTTTTTAGATAATGATTATAAACGTTAACTACCTGCCCTTTGGAAAAATGCCARTCCAGCGGAGCTCACAGGTACACGGTTTAGCAATTGGCTATTCAGCACTCAAACCTCCCAAGCTAAGAAAAAAAAAATCAGAACGTGAGGCCCCGCAGCCCAGCCCTTTTCACTTCCTTATCRACACTGCCGAGAAATCAAGATTGAATTCAGTCTGAGTGAGCCTGAGCAGGTCACACTTTTGCTGGCTCCCCGCCATGGGTTTTATTCCAGTCTTGCTTTGGCACGTCAGAATTTGGCCTGCTAATCCAGCAGTTTATAAACTGAGCTGGTTCATAGGCTGAAGGGTCAAAAATAGAGAATTCACAAAGAAAATCACCTGAAAGGAAGGCTTAAAAGAACGTGAGTTAAGACAAGTGCACTCCGCTGTGACCTAACAACGGTATGTTAGCTTCTGGGTCTGCAGCGAGTTATTCATTCTTACAGAACACGCTAAATGGGACAGGTATAAGTGGATTGCAGTTAGGTACCTCTCATTTTATCCTCATTCCCTTGATCTGTATTTAAGTCTCCGATTGTGTAACTGCATTTATTCTCTTGCAAAATAATGATATGCGGTTATACGGCTGGAGATTGCCCAGAAATGGACTGTCCTCATCAGCTCAGTTTCACACATTTATTTGGCTCCCCCTCCCCATTTTCTTCTTGAGTCCTCTTTGAGAACAGCTCTTTGGTCTTATCCTCAACCCCTAGCCATGTTCCCTGACTCTCTTCAAGGCCCCACAGTGCCCTGGACACATGGGAACAGGAGGCAGATGTTAACTCCTAGCTTGCTACTCAAACATAGCCTTCTTTCTGCTATTCTTGTGGTCCATCTCTCTTGCCGACACAATCTAAATCAGGCATCTCTGTCATGCTGTAGCTGGACCGAAGCCCAGGAACTCCAGGCTAGCCACCATACATGCCTGGGTTAGAGAGCTTGCTTTAGAGTGCATTGCTGTGGATTCAGAGCTAACACCAAGCCTGGAGCGTGTGCAGTGATGTGACACTTTGGAGTGCTGTGTGCTACTGAACCAAAGGTATGGAGCTCAGTACRTGCATGGACTTTCCTTTGTCTGGATGGCTTTTTCTTTTGCCGTTTGCACTACTAATGGCCACTGAACTGGGTGGGAAATGACAATGCTGACATTTAAAACTGTTTCCCTAAAGATGGCAGAGGTTCAGAAATCATCTGAAGTTGCCATCAAGAAAGTGGAAGAGGACTTATCTCCYGCTCCTGCCCTTGGCTTGGTCCAAGTCAGCACTGTTACTGCRGGGAGCCAGGATCCCAGCCCACTCCCCATGCCTCCTCCAAAGCAATCCTTTTCCAAGTTCTACCAGCAGCGCCAAGTGAATGAGCTAAGGAGGCTGTACAGACATATGCATCCTGAGCTCAGGAAGAACTTAGAAGAAGCTGTGACTGAGGACCTGGCCGAAATGCTTAATACTGAAGATCCCAATGCACAGGCCTCTGTGAATCTGGACAAAGTCCTGCCAGGAGAGGTTCAGTCCATGCGATGGATCTTTGAGAATTGGGCACTTGACTCTATTGGGGACCATCAAGCCACAAAGAAGCTGGCAGAAGAAGAAGTTATTCCTGGTGGGGATGTGAAAAGTACTTCCCTGAGGTTTGAAAGTCAGTCAGTCAATGAGGACAGGCTGTCAACACCAGTCAAGGTATCAGAAAGAGACCATGCCAAAGGGGATGTGCATACTGCCAGGTGGCTGTTTGAAACCCAGCCGCTAGACTCCTTAAACAAACTGTATTCAGATGAAACGGAAGTGCAGGAGGCAGTTCTCAAGGAGCCTGTCCAGGGAGGTGATGTGAAAGGTGCCAGACAGCTCTTTGAAGCCCAGTCCTTGGACGCTATAGGGCGCTGCTGCTCAGTGGAGGAGAAGACCATCTTGCAACTCAAGTCAGAAATCCAGGAGCTAAAAGGTGACGTCAAGAAGACTATCAAGCTTTTCCAAACAGAGCCACTCTGTGCCATCAGAGACAAAACTGGGAATATCCATGAGATCAAATCTGTTTGCCGAGAAGAGATACAGAGCAATGCAGTCAGGACTGCTCGCTGGCTGTTTGAGACTCAGCCACTGGATACCATCAACAAGGACACTTCCAAAGTGCAAATAATCCGTGGGATTTCACTGGAAGAAGTAGGAAGGCCAGATGTCAGTGGAGCAAGGTGGATATTTGAAACTCAGCCTCTGGATGCCATTAGAGAAATTACAGTAGAAGAACAGGATTTCAAGGCTTCAATGGATTTTACCACAGGGGCAGATGTCAGTAAGCAGCGAATGCTGTTTGAGACCCAGGCTCTTGATTCTCTGAAAGGAGAGGCTTCAGAGAGTGTCACAGCCAAAGAACAAGTCATTGGAGGTGACGTGAAATCTACACTCTGGCTATTTGAGACCCAGCCAATGGAAACTCTGAAAGATAATTTTGAGGTGGGACATTTAAAGAAGGTAGAGCTTTCAGCAGAGGAGAAGGGAGATGTGAAGCAAAGAAAACACGTCTTTGAAACTCGTCCACTCAGCAGCATCTCTACAGCATCTGAGAAAGAAATTTCAGCTGCCAGTGCAGAAGAGGTGGTGAAAGGGGATGTGAAGTCTTTCAAGAACCTATTTGAGACTCTACCATTAGATAGCATTAAGCAGGCTGATGCTGAGCCCATCATCAAAGAAAAGGAGCAGATTCCTGCTGGGAACGTCAAAGCCAACCAAATTCTGTTTGAGACAACACCTCTGTATGCCATCAAAGACAGCTTTGGTAATTTCCATGAAGTCACCTCTGTAAGCAGAGAGCAAGTCATCAGTGGTGATGTCAAGAACTACAAGTGGATGTTTGAAACCAGACCACTGGACCAATTTGATGAAAGCACCAAGAAAGTGGACGTAATACGTGGGATCACAAAACAGGAGGTGCTAGCTGGTGATGTCAGAACAGCCAAATGGCTCTTTGAAACTCAGCCTATGGATGTCATTCACCACCAAGGCATGCAAGGTGAGGACCACCCCTTGGTGAAGCGAGAGGTCTCACAGAGGGGAGATGTGAAGACTTGCAGGTGGCTTTTTGAGACCCAGCCCATGAACACCCTGTATGAGAAGGCTGAAAAGAAGCAGGAAGAGGATGACTATGTACCCCAAGCTGATGTGAARTCATACACATGGATGTTTGAGACCCAGCCCCTGGACTCTCTGAAGGGCCAGGAGGAGCAGTATTTGCAAGTCAGCAAAGCATACAGTCAGGATGACTTAGAAGGAGTTGATGTCAAAACTGTCAGGCATCTGTTTGAGACCGAACCATTGGGTAGCAGTGTTACCAGTAAAACTGACCTCAAGGAAACTGTGCGGTACTGCAGCCGTGTGGAGATACCATCTGGGGAAGTGTCCAGAGTAAAGGAGTTCTTTGAAGCTAAGCCCTTGGATACAGCAACTAAACCAACAGTGGTCATGAAGGACGATGGGAAAATTGAAGCTGGATCTGTGCACAAGTTCACCTGGCTTTTTGAGAACTGCCCCATGGACTCCCTGAAGGACAGTTCTGAGGGCATCCAGGAAATCCCTCCGGAGAAGGATATCAAGGGGGGAGATGTTGGAGGCAAAAGGTTCATATTTGAGACTTACTCTCTTGACCAAATCCATGATAAGGTGGATGAAACAGAGATCCAGAAGATCCAGAAAGACACCATGAATAAAGCCAATGTCAAGTCCTGCACAATGTTCTTTGAAAGCCAGCCCTTATATGCTATCCAGGATAAAGAGGGAGGATACCATGAAGTTACCTCAGTGCAGAAAGAAGAAATAATGAAAGGTGACGTGAAAGGTGCCCGGTGGTTGTTCGAAACTAAGCCCCTGGACCAGATCAGGAAAGAAGAAGAAGTGTTTGTGATTAGGGCTGTTACCCAAGAAGACATCAAGAAAGGGGATGTGCAGGCTGCTCGGTGGAGGTTTGARACAGAGCCTCTTGACTCCTTCTCCAGGGGAGAGAGGTCTGTGCCCAGAACAGTAGATGATGTGCTGAAGGGAGACGTTCAGTCCAATAAGGAACTTTTTGAGTCCCAAAAGGTGGGCCAAAAGAAGTATGTGAGGATGGTCAGCGTCAGTGATGTCCAACGGGGTGATGTGAGGACGTCCACCTGGCTTTTTGAAAACCAGCCTGTGGACTCCCTTCATGGGGATGCGGACAGAAGTTCCTCTATCAGCACGGTGCAGAGAGAGGATAGCCAGAAAGGGGATGTGAAACGCTGTACCTGGTTGTTTGAAACCCAGCCTATGGACACCCTCAAGGACACGGAGGTGACAGCCAGTGCTGAGCCCCAAGAAGCTATCCCTCATGCAGATGTGAAAAGCACAACATGGCTCTTTGAGAGTACACCTTTGGATAAGTTGAGTGCTTCTGAAGGCCGTGCAGAAACAGAAGTGAAAGAAAGGACTATGAAGGAGACTTTGGAGATGCTCTGTGCTTGCCAGGCTATTCAGCACAGTGGGATTCTTATTGAAGCCAATGATATGGAGAGTGTGAAGATGGTGAAATACCAGCTCAGCAGCCCGGCTGATCCAGAAGTACTGAAAGAAGAGATTGTGGGAGGCCATTTGCAAAGGATCATGCTACAGCTTCTGCACAGAACCAACGTGGAAGCACAGGGAGTGCTAGTGGAGGAGGACAGAGAGGGTAAGATCAAAGTGAGCCCGTTGCAGCTACTGGACCTGAGTGAAGCTGTTAAAAGCAAAGAGGACTTAAGTGGAAATGTGGCTAAGGCTCTCCAGGGCCTACTCAGTCAAGAGGCCTCCATCAAAAAGGGGATGGTCTTACAAGAGACAAAGACAGGATCGGTGAAGATGACTCTCTACTCCCTCCTGTTCCACTCTGTCCAGCAAAAAGTTGTCAAGGGGGATGTGAAGACCACAATAGGGAACCTGCTGGCTTCTTCTCAGGAGCAGAGAGCAACAGCAACTATCAAGCGGGAGGACAATGAGAAGGGGAAYGTGCAGCTTTTCACTAGTTGCATCGAGAAGGGAGATCTAGAGTATCTGAAGAACCTCCAGGAGGAGTCAGAGATACAGTCCCTAATCTCTTCTCAAGCAGAGCAGGGATCAGCTGAGAGTGCCCCATGTGATGTGCAGAGGTCTGTGATACATATCTTACACAGGGATGAAAAAACAGAGAAGGTGGCTGCAGAGGGTGAGCCAGGAACTATGGAGGGAGCAAAAAAAGTGTTTGCATGTGAAAGCACAGGCAAAGAGGGTGCATTAGACAGAGAGACTGTGCATGCAGCGAGTATGAAGGGTACCACTGTGCAATGTCTTGGAAAGCCACTGAGCTCATCCGCAGTGATGGGAAAGGAAGAAATTCTCTCAGGGGGGCTTAAAGTGACTACAAAGTCAATTCAAAGGGTTACAAATGGCAGCAAGAAGAAACAAATGGCAGAGAAAGAAGAGACTGTCTCTGCCAGCATGATGGAACCCCAAATTATGACACAAGGCACAACCCAGACCAAAGTGACTATTCTGAGGGACAAAGTGGCTGGAAAACCCCAGAGCTCGGTGACTGGAGAAGCCAGTCAGATGTCAGCACAGCCAGAAGAAAAGGAGCTTGGGAGTGATCTGCAGGCTGCAATGCAAAGCCTGAGGCTAGCAACAGCAGAGGCAAAAAGCATTCAGCACCATGTCCAGAGCAAGCTACAGAGGAGCAGGGAGGAAATCCACGTGGCCTGCAGGCATCAGGCAGCCAGCACACAGGGGACAACAAGCTTCCAATCAAACATACAAGACTCTACAACCAAGAAGGAGAGCACCAGCACTGCCACGAGGACCACCACCACTAAAATCCAGGAGACATCCAAGACCCACAAAGGCGTGTCTCAGAAGACCGTAGCTTCATCCCRAAAGGTCAGTGCTTCTGAGGAAGTACAGGGAGGACAGCTGTTGAGCCAGGAAAGCCAAGTTGTGCCTAGTGCAGATGTTAGCATTAAGGATGGCCTTTATACTGCCAAGCCTGTGAAAACCTATGTAAACCCTTTTCTTGAGACTGATTACAAGGAGCAATCAGTGCAAGAAGAAAGAGAGCGAGATGTTATTATCAGAGGGGATGTACAGACAGCTATTAGAGCACTGCAAAGTGCCACCACAGAACAGCGCCTGGTAGAAAAGGAGGATATTGTTCGAGGTAATTTAAAGGCCACGCTTCAGTCGCTGGAAAAGTCTAACGTTAATGTCTCCAGAGGGGATTTTAAAGCTGCTATGATATACAGAAATGCAGGGCAGTCATATTCTGTATGTAAAAGGAAAAATGAGGCTCAAGTCATTAGTAATCAGACAGCTGTAATGACTTCAGGGTCACAGGCTGATAATGACTTTCCTCCTCCTCCCCTAGTTGCTGTGATGAAAGCAGAGCATTGCCCACCCTCAACTAAAGCAACAATAGAAGGTGCCCTTCCACAATCCACCAGCCAAGATGAAGCCCCAGGAACACTACCGCCCCCTCTTCCTGCCCTCCCTTCTCTGTCCTCCAAACCTAGTGATCAGAGTCCTGCAGAGAAGCCCAGAATTCCTCCAAAACCAGAAATTACTGTCCCACCAAGGAAAAAACCTGTTCCCCCTCCAAAACCTGAGCATCTTTCATGGGAGGCACATTCCGCTCCTGCAAGCAACAGCAAAGACAAATCAAGCAAACTGATCCCTCCAGCYCTGCCTTCAGTACCTCCATGCCTGGGGGATGTCAGCAAGCCAAAGTCTCCACCATCAGAGCTGGGATTGTGCTACATGGAACTGCAAGAACAATCAGGCCACAGAGAGGTACAGGCAAAATGCTGCTCTTCAGAGTCATCAGTGCACAAATCTGTCACTGTTCAGGATGTGAGCCCTGAGAGAAAGCCACCAAAAGACATTATCAAAATCCCTCTTCAAATTGCAGAGGAAAGGTACAAGACAAGCAAAGGAGGACAAAGCAAGGTAGAATCAGGCATTGCTAAGACCTCAAGGCCATTTAAAACTGGAGTTGTTGGTTCTGAAGATGAGCAAGGAATGAAGAGAGAGAAAGCAGYAGCTCCAAGGAGCTGCCCAGATGAGATAGTTCAGAGGCATACACAGCCATGCAACCAAGACAGGTGCACTTCAGTATCACAGTTAGCCTTTGTCAGTGAAGCAAGGACACCTAATTCACGAGGGCAAACTGAGCTAAGCACCTCTTCTACAGACCACACTATGCCTCCCAAAAGGAGAGATGACATTGCACAAAATGCCTCACCCAAGGAGGAAAGGGAAAGTGTGTCTAATACTTATGGATCATGGGATGGGCAGAGAATCATGCAGCAGGTGAAAGAGAAGGGACAAGACGATCATCCAGTGTCTTTCCATCAGCAGCCAATGAACTCCCTCCAGGAGCCACAGCAGGAGAATAGCAGGCAACTGAAATGTCCTGATGTAGAGGCAGAGATGCCTGCCCAGGAGAAGCCAGCAGTGATCATGAGAGAAAAATCCAAACGAGAAACAGAAGATGAACGTCGAAAGAGGCTGTCTGTGCATAAAGAGGAGATCATGAAAGGCAATGTCAAAGAGGCTATGGAGATCTTTGAGAACCTGAGGAGGCAGGAGGAGCTGCAAGAGATCTTGACTCGGGTCAAGGAGTTTGAGGAAGAGACGAGTAAAGTGGATGTTAAAGCCCTGAGGAGCTTCTTCGAAAAGGTCCCTGACTGGGTGGTTCACCAGAAGGCCCACCAAGCCAAGCAACAGCCAAGGGCTGAGACACCAGCGAAGGAGGACACTGACAGCATCTCCTCAGTGGAGCTGGTTTTCGGGGACCTGGAGCGAGCAAGTGCTGAGATTGTCCATCTGAAGGAACAGACACTGTCCCGGCTCCTGGACATTGAGGAGGCCATTAGGAAAGCTCTCTATTCTGTCTCTAGCCTCAAATCTGAGTCAGACATAGCTGGGCTCTCTGGGCTGTTCAAGGAGTCTCTAGGGAACAGTCAGAGCCCTGTGAGCAGCAGCAATATCCGCAAAATCAGCATTGTCTCAAGCAAAGCCAAGCAGGAGGGCACTGCCCTGGAGACAGGGGAGGCAGTGCCTGTCGGATGTGCAAAGGCGGCAGATAAGACTGAAGTACCCAAAGCAGAGCTAGAGGTYCCCCGCCTTGTTCACCCTCGTGTCAGTTCTCCCTCCTCACCTTCCTACATCTCCATTGAATCTGCTGCCAGGAAACCTGCAGAATCACCCAGGACTGCCCATTCCCCATGGGAAATCCCTTCACCAGACTGTCTCAGTGCTCCAGGAAAGAAGGATGCCTTTGCTCAGGACAACTTTAGCTCCTTTAGCCACCCATCGGCAGGGTCTGCTGGGCCTGACCTGGCTRCCTTCAAGAACAGACCAGAGCCCGAGCCCACCCAAATGAAAGCAGGGCTGAGCTCAATGAAGCAGTCTCCCCTCGGCAAAGCCGATCACCAGATTAATGAGAAAGAGAGGTGCCCTCTGGACACCTCTAAAGGCAGCTGCCACTGTGCAATCAAAGGAGGCTTTTCAGACTATTGCTCTCTGAATGTCTCCAGTCCACAGAACCCACGAAGGCAGAAAAGTATCTTGGAGCTGCAGACGGGGCCTGATGGGTCCAAGCTCTATGGAGCCACTCGGACAGTCACAGAGCAGTATGAGGAAATGGATCAGTTTGGAAACAAAATCATCACTTCATCAACTACAGTCACCAAGCAATCCGAGACCCAAACATCCTCCACATGTGATGTGGCATCTCACCCTARCTATGAGGTATCATCTGCCTCATCCCTCTTTCGGAGGTACTTGAAGAGCCCAAGTGAAGAATTCCACACTAATGGCAGTTTTCAGGAGCCGGGCGTAGTTTTTGTTACCTTTGGCAACTCCAGGCCAAAGAAATAGGATATCCTGAAGAGCAAGGAGCAACAATGTAAAGCGAAAATCTGCAACAATAAATCTCCCGGTTTATTCAAATTATACAAAGGGAATTGTCTACATCCTAAGGAGTTCTCAAAGTCATCATCTCAGTGTTTTCATATGGACAGGACAGAAGCAGTCTGCCTTGACACTGAAGGTGAACAGCAGCCCTCACCTGGCCAATCCAACAGACTTGGTGCTCCAGCACAACCCAGAGCCCTGAAACTGYTGGAAGCACAGGGGAAAATCCATCCATGGGCAACTTCCTCCTCCTAAAGTGTTTGTGGGGGGCGGGGGTTGTACCAGGCTTCTCTGAACCAAAGCAGAAGAAAGGATAGATAGAACCTGGTCACTGGGAAATAAGCACCTTTATGCTGTATTCTTTTTTCTGACTTTAGTACAAACTTCCTAAGAAGGGTATCCTAAACACACATATATGTATATATACATATTTTCACATTGATGGGTGGGTTAGAGAGGTTTTCTCTTAGCCATTAACAAAAAAGAAAGAAAGAAAGAAAAACAGGGAAATAAAAAGTAATGTCTCAAATTGCTATCATTATGGGCAGAGGAGGTATTTAGTAGAGTTCAGTTATTGGAAAGTACTTAATGCTACTGAAAATTATCTAAGTCAAAATTTCCAGCTATTATCATTGCCATTCCCCTGAAGAAAGATGCAATGAAAAATGCTGTAGGTGAGACAGAATGGTTATTGCTTTCCTTTCTTTATTTTAGAATTGTAATTTATTATTCAGTATATACAAAACCTTATTTTAGACTTTCCATGCTTTCGTACATTTACTGTTTAAATTCATTTTGAAACTTTGTAAAGCAATTTTCTTTTTATTATGACTTTGTTTTGTACATTCTCAACTCAAGATTTTAGATATCTTGTGGCTTTTTTTTAACTTTTATTGCTGCATTCTGAAGGTAAACGTTACCTTTAAAAATATTTTGGTCTGGCTGACTTTCTTTCATTGAGTGCTTGTTTCCTTTCAGAGTAGCAGAAATCGTCYCTCAGTACACTAGTTGAATTGCACATTGAGGATGCTCAAAATCACTTGAGTGATTTAATCAGCACCTTATTTACAAAGTGGGTGGCTTATCAGTCCTGCAACAAGCAGCATTCAGTCACCAGTCAGAAAACTGAGTTGAATCCAAGGTAATACATGCSCCCCAATCCAGGAACTTGTGTAGGTGAATAGAGACTGGGTAGTAAGCAGATCCCAAGAGTCCGAACACTACTAGCCTGTACCGCTTTCCTCTGAACAAGAAGGTAGCAGAGGTGTTGTACCTCTGTGAGCCTCAGAAGGAGAGGCAGGTGCTGAACCACCCTTTGCTCAGTGCTGTAAATCACAGGCTGGTCATTTCTGGGGAGTGAGGAGAGTTACCAAGGAGTTTGCTCCAGGTATGCAAGAAAGTGAGAGCCTACAGAGCAACGTAGTGGTCTCTCGGGGAGCTGTGTCCTACCACCAGGCTCAGAGTTAGGCTGCGAGCCTAAGTATGACCTGCAGCAATCCACCTCATCTCCTTGTGCATCAATTTGTCCTCAAAAGGGGTATATGGACCTCATTCCAAAAAAAAAAAAAAAAATCAGTGAGATAGTATGGTTAATGTTTACTTCTTCCCTCTGAGAAAAAAGATATCATCACTTACACCAATTAATGAACAGCCATTGGGATGGAACGGACCGTTTCAGATTTTACCACTTCATATCCCTGAGTCCACTTAGCTATCATCTATCACCTTTCAGCACCTTCTGTTGAAGGTGTTATAGACAAGTCAGGTAGATTAAATCTAAAGTATTTGTCGTTAGCTCCTGGTAGAAATACCAGATCATAATATGGACGTCTCCAGCCTCCATAAAGTCTTTCACTAAGATCAAAATTCATGGAAAATGTGTTAAGAACAAACACGGCCTGTTTGGTGATGCCCTGACAGCGGGGACTGGAAGGGATTCATTCTTAGTGTCTGGGTCTAAGAGTGATAAATCCTGAATGCAGATGCCTGATAAAATGTTTTACCCTAACATACTCTTGGTAGAGTTTTGTCTAAGCCTTATCGACCCATAGAAGTGCTCTGGAGAAGGACATAGAAAAAAAGTATGAGCTGCTGAAGTTCTGCTTCCCCTCAGAAAAGCTTGCTCATATCCAGGGTTGCTTGAGAGTGAGACAGGCTGAAAGGAAAGGAACACAGTTTTCCATTCTGCCTGAAAGTTTAGCAGTGGTTGAGGTAAAACCAGGCATATCTGGTTTCAGGGAATCAGAACAAATAACTGCTTAGACCTTTCTATCTATTTTAGTAGGATAGATTGCAGGAATAGGGGAGAATTATTAACTCTGAGTCAGTCTTGAAAATTTTTCCAGCACCACTTTTCTTATCCTCGCTTTTTTCTAGCCTTCAGTTGTTTCAGGATGTCCCAACATCTGTTTTTTCAACTCTTTTTAAGGACAGCTGCAGAGCAGTTTTAGCAAGCTGCAAACAGATTGCTTGGGCAATGCAAAATGATTCCATGCGAACGCAAATAAACTCTAATATCCTGCATTGACAGTGCTTGAAAATAGTGGTCTTATTGTTTGTGTTTCTGGTTTTACAGGCTTTCTAAATGTCTCAATGAGCCATTTATGAGATTAATTTGAGATGTGTTTCTTTCATGGCATTCCATCACCTAGGAACTGAAATATCATGAGGAGACAGATATTACATTATTTTGGTATCATACATGGCTTCTTGAGGCATTGAAAGAAATGCATTGAAAACAAATGCAAAGATTTGAACTCAAATGCAAGCTGAAGAATCAGCTCACAGTCTCCCTGCTTCAAACCTTGCAATAATAAACCAGCAGAGCAGATAGAAACTTGCAAATCTCAAATAACTTGTCAAGTTTTTCTGGGCTCTTGGATATAAGACATGATATTGTTCATCATACTTCATCCTAGTAGGTCACTCCATTCTCACACAATGTTAGGAGAAATCACCATACATTAATTCCTTCATTATCTCTTTGGAAGAACAAACTAGCTGGGAGAATCACTGGGACCAGTGGAGGGAGGACAGATGACCATGTCTTGACTGTACTTCCTTGTATGGTGAAGGAGAAATTCAGCTATGGATCCAGTTCTCTTGTAGCAGTAGGAACGAAACATGCCACATTTCCAGTGCCAGCATGGCACTGGCTCCATTTCAGCTGCTGGTCTCCCTGAGGACACTCAATCTTGGGCATGACGGTTTTGCACTCGTCTTCTTCCTCACTCATCAATAACAGGCATTTTCAAGCTGATCCCTCCTACCATAAAGACTTCAATGCACCTAGGGGAAAAACAAAAACAAACAGAGAAGCAGTAAGCCAGCCCTGACCTCCATCATGGCAGTAACCAGCAGTGTACTGAAAGAGACTTCCAAGAACAATCTGTACAATTTTTCAAATAAGTCTTAAAATAATTTCCTTGCCCACAATGCCATTTGATGGCTGTTAATCATCTCTCTGTTTTCCAAACCATTAGGAAGGTTTATTCTTCAGGCTTATAAAAATACCTCTGAAGAGCAAGAGCATTTGCAATGTGTCAGACAGTGAGCACTTAAAATAAATCTCCCAGTGAAAGCGACCTGCACCCCCTCTAAAAGATTACTCTGCTTGGGGAACACGGTCCAGTAATAAATACATTCCTTCCCACCTAAGAGTAGAGTTATCTTGTTTGTTTGCTAAACAGCTCTGCTTCCTTCCTTGATCATGATTAAGGGAAAACACTTTTGCTTGCACAAGTGAAACACACCTACAGTTACTGTCTTCTCTGCAAGGATACACGCCTTGTGCTGCATGAGAGCTCATCACTGTCAATTGAAACGTCTGCAAGAGAATCTGGATGTAACTGTGATCTGTGCTGCAAAATGCATTGAACCAGACGGGTGCAAAGTCAATCCGATGGCTGAGATTTGCTGTTGCCAGGAGTGACTCTGTTCCAGCCCCATCGATGATGACAGGTTCTTGCAGCTGCCTGTCACCTCTTACTGTTCTTTGCCAAATAGCCTGCTCATTTCCTCCAGTGAAACGGCATCCATGACAAGGTGCAGAGCTTCAGTTTCTCTTTGAAAGACTCAGTAACACACTGTTGCTTCCCACCTAGTGTCTGCTACCATTTTCCACTTGGAGGACCTATTTTTTCTCTAGGCACAAAACCATAACTTCTGCTTCACCTTCACTAGCATTGCCTTCACACTGGCATCAGCACAGTCCTCTAGTACATTTTATCCCATCACTTCCTGCCCACTTGGAGGCATCCCAAGATCCCTCATGTAGAAATATCTGAGTATGTCGTTCACTGCTCTCAGCCTGTGCAGTAAGTATGGAGAAGGAAAACCTCCAGGTCTGTGGTGCTTGTTGGTAGCTTAAAGGGGAATGTCACACTGCTGAAATTCATCTTGCCTAACTGACTAATTTTGTCCAACTAAATGGGTTTGTTTTAGGGTAAATGTATCACGTTCTAGATTCCTTTAGCTGGCCTTCTGCTGACTATGCTAGGAGTTTGGACATCTGTTATGAATATAGATATTTATAGGTCCATGGTCTGCTCTCTCCAGTAGACTGGAAAACTTCAGACATGTGTTGAGATCACTGAACACTGAAGAAAAAGTGGGATTTTTTTGCTTAGATATACCATGACATTTTTGCCTATCATCACTCACTCAGTAAAAAATTCTTCAGAGGAAAGATCCACATTTGCAAGTGAGAGCTTCCCTTTAGAGAGAGGGAAGAAAACCAAAGATGTTAAGCCCTTCTTAGGGAAAGTTTGGTCATAAGACCACAAAGATGATTTGACTTTACTGGCATGTTCAGCCAAAAAAAGAAAGTGATTAAAACAAATTCAGGCCCTCAGCTGTCTATTGCAAGTAAAAGATGGGGCTTTGGTTCCCTCATCAACTCATCTCTTGAGATATACAGTGTGTATCTGATGCAGAAACGTCTTTGGTGTTTTCTCTGGTCAAGGCTAAAATGAGGCCATCAGCCCATTCTACATAAAATCAAAGGTAAACTTGCTTATTTTCTGAGCTGACAAGGCTACAAACTTTGTCAGGCTATGCAGGCTGAGCATACATGGAACAAAAGCCAAGTGAGTTAGAGAGAATGAATAAAACCCAATAAACCCAATAAAATCAAACTGCAGCAAAATATCCCAGTAAAAAGGCGGAGATACCCTCATATGAGGTGGTATCAATACCTAGAGCACTGTTAGTCTAGTTAATTTTCTATGGGACTGACTGAGCTGTGCTCCTTTGGGGACTTTGGACAGACTTGATTGCAGATGGACTCACCAGGTAAGCTGAGCTCCTGCTTTGCATCACAGTGAAATGGACACACTGAGATATCCACATTGCCAAGAGCTCCAGAGGCCTCTGAGTTTTCTGCAGACCATGCAGACAACCTGGAGCCATTTCTGTCACTGTTTTAATGTTCATGCTCCTTYATTCCATTCTCTCTCTACTAAGAAAATGGCTGGTGCTGGCAATACTTCCCAGAGAGATTCCGTAGGCTCTTCACATAAAGTGGTGTTTGAGGAATCAGGTCATGGTGTAAAATATAGCCCACAGTGTAAACACACTGGAATGAACCACTGGGTTCCTGGAACTGCAGGAGCTTTATCWTTGAGATGTGCTGCCTTTTTAGGGCTTGGACTAGATGGTCTRTGAAAGCAGTCATATGATGTCAGTGATTTCAAGAGTTGCCCACTCAGAGTTTTTGAGTCAGAGCCTCTTAATAATGTGTCCTAGCTCTTTCAAGGCTTTTGAAAAAATCAATTACTTATGTGGAGAGATCCAAGAATGTCTTGTCTTTTCTAAACCTATTCATCCCTGTCCTGACTGAACATTAATACTGACTTATCCAGTATGACAAGTTGCTTGAGTCAGCCAGGAATTTGAACTCTCACAAAAAGTCTGCAAAATAACATCAACAGGAAAATCAAACATAAGTATCATATTCAGCAAATGAGCTCACAAGGCTTTGCCAATGGTCATGATTTAAAGGTGTTTAACTTCAGTTTCTCCTTTTTCTTCAGCCCATGCTGAAAGAGGTGTGCACCTCATGTCTCCAGCCTGTCTACTCTAYGGAGTGTGTGGTCAGTGACAAAGTCTGTTTGCACCGCTCGTGTTTCTGCTGCCAGGTCTGCAAGAGGAAGCTGAGGTGAGTGGTAGGAACTCAGCTCCATTTATTTTTAAGGATATTGAGAAGCATCCATCATAAGCGCCTAGTGCTGATTCTGATACGGCAGGCCACAGGTARCAGGAAAGAGTAGACTGTCTCCCTTAGAAATCTGCCTCTCCATCAYTAAAGATTGAAGACTGCTCACCTCAAGCTTGTAGACATTTGTGGATCAGTCATCTAAATAGTGGTGCAAGGATACGCTGGAAATAAATATTTCAAAAGGGATGCTGATATGGAACTCATAGTTTGGGTGTCTTACATGTTCACAGAGCTGTGCAGGTTGGAAGGGACCTCTGGAAGTCTCCATYCAGCCTCTTGTAGGCCCAGCAAGGGTTAGTTGCTCAGGGCCRTGCCCAGGTGAGGTGTAAATGCTCCAGGAATGGAGGTTCCACAGGGAGCCCTCKTTCAAGTGGCAGGATTGGGGCCTCTCTTTCAAGATTTGACTTCCTTATTGGGACATTTTTTTTTTCTTATMTCTCATCACATTATACTGTAGTGCAGCTTGTTCCCATTGCCTCTCATCCTGTCACTGTGAACTTCCAAGAAGAGTCTGACTCTGTCTTCTCTATAACCTCCAATAAGATAGACACAGCAGTAAGATCCTCCCCATTAACTCAAGTCCTTTTCTGCAAGGCTGCTTTCCAYCCCGTTGGCCCCTAGCCAATGCAGACGCGTCCCCATCACGTAGCATGAGGGGAAACTGCTGTATCGTGGGAGCCCTGCTATGTTTCATCCATATGGGCAATTCTATGCGTACAGGGGGAGGATGAAATTCTAGTGTGAAGCCTGGCCTATAAAGGAAAACAGGATCACATATAGCCCGGACTACAGCTCCCAGAGGTTTTGGTTGGAAATATTAACTTTTCAAGTGTTTGGGTTTTGGAAGAAAAATCAAACATATCCTCAGAAAGCAGATGCTGCTTTTGAAAGGTTTCAGTCTTCACCTCCTCCCTCCTCCCCAAAAATTTCCACTGGAAAACAATTTTGCTGGAAAGCTGTCCCTCAGAGCTCCTATTAATCCTTCCCTCCCCAACATCCTTTAACAGCTATGCCAATATGTATTTTCCAGCTTGCAAAACTATGCTGCCCTCCACGGGGTGTTTTACTGCCAGCTCCACTACAAGCAGATGGCTCAAGTGAAAAGCAGAAGAGAGACAGGAAGGTTGGAGCAGCAGTCAGCAGACCRTCAGGTCCAAAGAGTGGCAATGGCAGGCAGAGGACCACAACCCCAGTACTGGCAAAATAAGACCAAAAAGAAAACTGAMGCAAGAAAGAAACCCACATCCTTTGAAGGACAGTGCAGCTTGCAGCTGGCTGAGCAAAGACAAGAGCTGAGCAGCAGATCTGTCCTCTTAGGAAACCAGATAAAAAACACCTGGCCACCTTCAGAAACAGCCTTGTTGACTGTAGATAGAAAACCTGGAGAGGGAGTGTTTTCCTGGAAAAAGACTGCAGTGAGTTTGCAAACCCACCAGGCTGCAGGCAGCAGAGTTGGTAGGATGATGCTCAGTGGTCAGGAGGGAAAATCAGTGGCAGAGACAGCTGTGAAGAAGGGAAGCTTCTTACCTGGGGTCACCTGTCCTGAAAAAAGAGAGCAAGCTTGTTCCTGGCCTAAGCCAGAAGAACAGAAAGGTAGCAAAAATAAACTGGGGATCACAGATGGGAACATGTCTAGAGGAAAGCCAGGAGGCAAGGTCTCTGAGCGAGTTGCTGCATTCCAGCAGAGCAAGCCCCAGCTGAAGASAGGGCCTGTCTCTGCCTCCTCGTCTTCAGTCCTACGGCCTGTTAAACCTCTTGCTCAAGGCTCATTCGTTTTTCATCCTGCCACACTTCAAAACACTAAACCCACCAACTGGATGTACCTGGCTGCTGCTGGGGGCTGCAACCTCTCCAAAGCAGAGCTCCTAATGAAGGAAAATGAGGTCTGTGGGAATCTTTCTCCTTTGAGCATATCCAGTGAAGCAGGCACAGTGACAGATGACAAGCCTGAAATGACCATAGGCACTCCAGCTGCTGCAGAAGACAAGCATCATCTTGAAGAGAGAAGGAACAATCCACAGTGCATCTGTGTGCCGGGAGAGCCTGAAACCAGAAACACTACAAATACGGTGCCAAAACGTGAAGCTGAGGTKGTTGTTCCCTCTGACTCTGAAGCTGAGGATGAAGCTTCCTGCCTCTCTGGTATGTCAGTGACCCCTTATGTAGCATGTGGTTCTCTAGAGCCTGGAGGGCTGAGGGCGTCAGCCGAGGCAGCCGAGCTGGTGAATGAGAAATCAAAGGCAAACACCACCGAGTTCCCTGGAAAACTGAAACCAGCACCGTTAGGGGAGAATACACAGTCATCCAGTGGAGATCGTATGCCTGGGGCTGACAGCAAAGAGGCAGACTTTGGGAAGACAAAAGAAATGATGCCAATAAGTGTATCAGGGCTTCTGGAAGAAGGTAGTCCTGAGCATACATCTCAGGAAGATAAAGCAGAGAAGAATAGAGTCTCTTCACCTGGCTTGTCAGAGATAACAAATGACCACAACAYGTCCTGTGCTCAAGAAGCAGAACCTCAGGCCATGTATGGCCCATTGATAAATAATCTTTATAGGGATATTTCAATACACAATGGAAAATCATCTGCCAGGGATTTTCCAGTGTCAGCAGACATGCCTCTAAATGCAACCAGTGTCCCCTGGCCTTCACATGATGCAGCCAGCAAATTAGATGATACAAAATTCAAGTCAAAGGATCCTAGTGACAATCTTAGTGAGAACACTTTTCACATTTCTGAGCAGTCAGACAAGAAATTAGACACTTCCAAATTGAATGCATCCTCAGAAAAATCCAGAAGTCATTCAGTGGACAAAGGAAAAGATCTGAAACTCCCGGGAGAAAGTGTTGTGCACACATCAAAGTCTGGTGTCCARAGCAACGAGACTAGACATAGTCAAGCCAGAAAAGAGATGGGTAAAGGTTTCAGGCTTGGGAAAAATCCCTTCACTATGCTTTTTGGTTCTGAAGACAAAGGCAGCACTCCCAAGAAGGAAACAACTGAAGGGAAACCCACTAAGACCCAATCAGCCTTTGTCACTTTGTTTGGTTACTCYTCCGAGACTAAGCAAAGTCAACAAGAAAATCCTGAAAGATCTTCCAAACAAACAAATATCGAAGACAAGCAGGAAGAGCCCCRGGGCCCTCTCAGCTCCTCCAGCCAAGCCAAGCAAAATGTCGCCAAGAATGATAAGGTGTCACACCCAGGGAAGATGGAGGTCATGCCTAAAGAAACACAGGAGAGCTTGGGAGACTGCTCAGACAGCACTGACAGCAATGACCTGTCGTTAGCTCCTGGTGCAAGCATTTCATGCACTGATGAACACAGGGTAACCAAACTTGACRTTAATGGTCAACCAGCTTTAAACTGGCAGGTTCAGCAGCAACAGGACAATTGGTCCTCTCTATTGCCAGCAAAGGAAAATCAGAAAGAATTTGCAATAACCTTAGAAAGTGGGACAAACCCTTTACTTCCTCCTCCAGAGCTTATGYCAACAGCTGATACCAAGAAAGATCTCATCAGGGGAAGAAATCATCATGCTGATCCCCTGCTAGATATTCAAAGCTTGGTGAGATTCGACATCCAGGACGCAAGGTTAGGGGCCGGAATAATTTCTTCATCAAGTCATTTAGGAAAGTTACCCAAGGAAGCTGAGTTTCAAATAGACAACAGAGATCTGGAGGATCTTTTGTTACCTGTAGAAAACAAAAGACAAGATTTTCCTAGCATAGCAAGTAAAACCTCACCACATTTAGACTTGCAAAATTTGCAGACAGGAACTCCACTTTACTTTGATGTAAATCCTTCAGAACTGTGTCAGAAAATCCCAGCAGAAACAAATGCCCAATCAGCATTGTGGGACACCTCCACCATCTCTTTTCTTACTGGAAAGGATGAGATTGTCATTGACCCTGAAGGAATTCAGAGCTGTGAACAGCTGCAGCAGTTTGATCCACAATCCCAGGCTACAAAGGCTATAGAAGATCCATTTGGTTTTGATCTCAGTGCTGAAGGCTCAACCAACAAACATCTCTCTACACAGGACAGTAGTTTTTCACCAGTGTCCATGTTCACCAGCCATGTTTCTGAAACCCCTAATCAGGACATCTTTGATGTCTTGAACGTTGATTCAGCCAAAATAGGCCAGGAGTCTCCTTCAAAAATAGGAAAGAGCAGAAAAATATCAGGACCTGAAGTAGCTCACGGAAGTCACTCCTATGCAGATCCAAACATGTTAAATGATGGCCTTTTAGATCAGGAGTTCTTTATATAGTTGATAAAAGAAGAGCAAAAAGCACCCAGCACTGTATTACAAGTTAGCTGGTATGGGATGAAGATTGCTTTATGAAATCAGCTTAGAAATCCCAGTCTTCTCCGGCACAAGTTGTGAATTCTGTTGTACAAGGGTTGATTTAATAATAGCCTAAGGAACTAAATTCTAGATCTCCATCTTGGACATAGTAGGCCAGTGCTCAGTTCCCAAAAAAGAACATCACAAAAACTGGTTTCACTGTGAGGAACCTCTGAGGACAGAATAACCTCTCCAATGGGACCAGCATCCCTTTCTCTGCACCTGGAGGAGATCTTCCACAGCATGTGCTGCTGAGATCCCTCAAAGGATGTTTGCATGGCCACTGTCTGCATGACAGAGGGGAGAGAGATCTCCAAAGAGGTTGAACCAGCAAGCAGTCATGTGAAACAAACTCTTCAAGAGCTAGAAACTAAAATGAGGAGATAATACCATTATTAGGAATGAACTGAATTCTTGGTCACAAGTACACTAGTAAAATGCAATGGGCAAAGGCAGAGGGGTGGTGCTTCAGCTCCAGATTAGGTTTAGGTGTCCACAATAGTAGCATTTCAGTGTAAATCAGATGTCTATTCTCAAATCATAGCCAATGAAGAGTTCTTAAGTGTAATTAGTACAGGCTGAAGGGTTTTTCAACCCTAAAATAGACCACTGCATTTGAAAAGCTAAACAGCTCTCTGGCCTCCATTGACTGTACTGGTTGATCTCCATTGACTACAATCAACTGTAGATATCTATTTCACATATAGACAACTACATTTTGACATCCAGAGCTGAATTCCACCCAAAACATCACACACCATTCACTATATGGTTTGTCTACACCTAAAAATAAGATCTCACTCCTCATATTATATTTTTCCTTCAGTAGATTGAAAAATTACTTCACATGCAAGGTCAGCATCATTACCCTCCTTGTAAAATGGTGAGAAAAGATAAGTGAAATGACCTTTCAAAGGTCACCTGGTAGGAAGGGCAGAGGAGGAAAGGGAACTTAGTTCTCTCGAAGCCCTAGGGCATTTGCTCCTCTGTGTGTGTGTTCCTCTGTGGCACCCTGACCCTCCCTGACTGCCCTTTGCTGCAGTAACATAAATGTTGGAGAGGTTAACAATTATACTAATCAGTGATAAATGAGGTCAACAGGAAGCTCAGCGAGTCAAACGCAAGAATATACATACTATGAAAAGATTCATGGAGCATATCCTTTCACCTRCTTTAATCAGCTACCTGTTAAAAAAGCATGAAGGTATTAATGCAATTAAAGAAAAATAAAATAAARCCTCCTTGCTATTGCAGAACTGAAGCACACACTGTCTCTGTAAAATCTGCTGCAGCAATAACGCTGCTTAATGACTACATCTGCTGCAAAGCAATGTGTCCATGCTCGTTATAGGAAGATTGCTAAATCAGTACAAGTCAGGGGAAAGAGAGATGTCCTTGAAAGCTACATGACTCCTTAGACATTGAAGTCAGTCTCTAACCTGTGATGGGGCAAGTGACTGGGCACAGAGGTGCTCCCAAATAACAGCCATGCCCGAGACAGGGGGCCTGGTCACACTGTGTTTGGAGATAGGGAACGGAGACCTGAAGGCCTGAAGGGATTAAGCATCTCTTATTGAAGCTAATRGGAAGATGGTGCCTATTTACCTGTGCCGAAGACACTCTGAGTGACAACCCAGACCAAGCTGTCACCAGCACAACCCCATAAACCTGGCTTCTTCCTGCCAGAAGAGGGAGAACAAAAATGGAGAAGCACAAAAGCTGGTTGGTATGAGTCTGTTCTGTTTGCGATTCTCCCCTGCTGTACCTTTTCAAGCATGGGCACAGCTACATCCAAATGCATCCATCCTATATTTGCCTCATCCTGATCATATTTTTATCTACCTGCAGTGAGYACATCGAGAAAGGTGGTGAGGCAACATTGCCCAGTATTTTCAGTGGGATGCAGTCCCATCCCCAGCAGAGTATTTGCTTCTCAGACCATCTTCTCCTTCATCCTTCTCCTCCTGGCCCACAGTGTGCAAATGCTATCTGAGAGACACTCTCCCTCGGCTAAGCTTTAGAACCCCCTTCACCCAGCATAAGGGGTCCAAATGGGCACCCCAACCGTCACTTCTGATGTCCACAGCTGTGTAAGCAGAAAAAGCCAAGTCTCTGAAAAAGCCAGCTTACGACATCAGTGTCCGACTGTCTGGACCAGTCCTCCTCCCTGGGCAATGATCTCTCTCTCTGAAGTACTAATGCTCTTGGATGCTATGTCTCCCTTCCCCTGGCCCTTGACATTACATTACATCCACATTACAGCATGTGACTCCAGGCATATCTGAGTTCTCCACAGATAGTTTCTGTAGTCAAAAGTTGACCTCTTTTCCACAGGAGATGCTGATGGCTGAGTATTGGGAGGTAAGACCATAACCCATACACAACATGGTAAGCTCAGAGAAGATTTCAGCTGGTCACAGRAAAGGCATCTGCTCCCTGTTCAGCAGGTTGCAGTGGAAATGTCTCTGTCTCAGTGATCCACCTTGATGAACTTGTCCCATAATGTGGCAATCACAGATGGAATTAGGCCAAAAGGAACCTCTGGAGGTCATTTAGTCCAACCTTCTGCTCAAAGCAAGTCCKCTCATTCATGGATGTGGAACCAATAGCAAGTGATGTGTTTGGCTGTATGATGTGCATGTATGATACACGCATATTTCTGGTGCAGATCTGCAAAATTCTAAGAAATCTTTACTTCTCTCTTCCCTTGTCATTATTATCAATCAGTGTGGTCCCTCCCTTCCACCCCAGCACGGGGGGGGTGATATTTTAAAGTTATATCTTCCACTCCCTCCTATTTCTGTAAGTAGTCCAGTGCAATACGCACTCAGCAAATATTTCCCTGGACTTCTGTGATCCTTCAGTAACTGTGCTGGAGACTCGGATGTACTCTCTAGGTTGGGACTAGAGGRCTAAGTGTTTGAGAGGAGGTGCAAAGTGAGCAGTGTCTGGTGAWCTGTCATATTGCCCTGTTGAAAGCAGCCAGGACACCACTGCCAAATTGCACATGGACTTTCATACATGGAGGATGATCTGGTTTTCTAGTTGCTGAGGGTTAAAAGAGTCTGTCCAGGAGACAGCTCAGAGATGCAATAGAAATCAAGTCAGTCTCCTCTTTTGAGTGACACCAGAACCTGGGGCAAAGCCAGACTTACCCCTAAACCCTGTACCCTCAGTGTATCTGTGTGAATAATGTGCTGATTTTTAAACAGTATTTTCTAACTCAATCTATTTTAGGATTCTCTCCAAAATGTTGTAGCAGTTTTGATCTGGGTTTACGACTCTCCAGCGTTTCTGCCTGGGGAAAATGAAACCCAATGGCTTGGGACAGAACTGTCAAGACCGTGTCCACTTGTCTACCAGACCTATTTCATGGTCCAAGGGAGAAGTGCTTTACTGCTCTTCTTTCCCACAGTCATAAAAATGTTCTATACATCTCTTAAGCCATTAATAAGAGCAGAAAATTTACTCAGTTTGCTTCTTCCCACTTCAGAAAATTCCCAAAAATCACTACCTTGTCATGAGAAAATGATTTCCTCATACATCCCAAGGTACCCATAAAACTTATTTCCTTGCTTCAATGAAATAATAAAATGATTTGAAATTAAAGGGGAAACTGTGAACCTGCTGTCTGCCCTGGCCCAYGAGGCAATGGCAGCACTTCTCTGAAAGGGGGTGTCCATTCAGGAGGACAAGGAGAGGGCAAAACCAGCAAACATCTCCAGAGGAGAATAACTCAGTCATTTTGGCAGTTTAAACAGCCAACATAGCAGGTCCAGCAAAAGACTGTGCAGTAAGAAGTACAACAGGCTTCAGAAASAGAGAGCGCGTCCTGTGCCCTCAGTGCTGCACGTCAGTCCCAAGCGCTCAGCCTCTAACAAGCCATGTCGGCCCTGTTGGGGATTCAGCCCCACAGGTCAGATGTTTGAGTTTAGGACGATCTGAGTTGCAGAGCAGCACCATGAGAGTGGACTTTGCAGGAAGCAACCGCTCAGTAGRTGCCTACAGGCAGATATTGGCAGGCAAGTAGCGGCTCTGAACACCATGGGGACCTGCCAGGGACCAAAGGAGGAGGCTGCGCCGAAGCTGGGACCCAGCCTCAGGCTCCTGAACCACTTTCCTCAGCTCAGCCTCCCGCTCCCTCTTCTGGTGCCTGGATGCAACCCCAGAGTCCTGGTCCAAGCCCTCCTCTGGGTGGTCAYAGCCTCCMRTCYCTGACAAAGACCTCAAGYGGCGTGACTGCCTTCAGGAGGCTTGGGGAGACGTGCCGGGCTGACACAAGACACGCTGTCCTCATGCTGTCCCTGAGAGCAGCAGAGCTCTGGCACCTTTGCTCTTGCCCTGGGAACAGGGAGGGAGTTACAGGTGGCAAAGTGCATCCCAGAGGATGCCAGCAGGTCGTTGATTGGGCTGACGGAGGATATGCTGMTAGAAGTGCACATTCTATCACATCTGATTACAGATTTAGTGCTCACACAGTTGGGACAGAGGGAAACACAGGTTTATCATTCTAGTTGGGCAATATGTTTATAGAAGAGCTTATTTTATCACATTTGATCAGGAGTTYGGTGTTCAGGCAGTTTAAACATTAATATTACTCTATATAAGCAACATGTTCTARTACAGCCTGACCATAGGAGCCATCACAGTGTCTCAGTCTGGAGATAAGTGCTCCAGGGGAGTTTGAGCTATTTCAGAAATGGCTGGTAGTGCTGCTCCCCTCCACCAYGACTTTTTAATCTTTTCCCAATGACCGGTCAGCTATTCATAATTATGGATTTGCCCCATTACTGTAATACCAGCTGGATTTGAGCAGCTGGCTCMAATCGGTCTGACAAGAAGTGGCTGGACCTCCTCAGTGTGCGAGTGGGGCATACGAGCAGGGCTCCACGCACTTGTCTGTGGACTAGGACTGAGCCTCCACCAAGAATATACTCTGCAGAAAAGGCTGGGAGGGGCCACTCAAAMAACCATCCTCTCCAGCCAATGAGTCCATACCACTGAGACCAGTGGTGTGGCCTGGCAGAGATTTATTGAGGGCATATTTTCGGGACCAACGGCACAGAGCTGGCAGRYRRCACGATGGCAGCCACCTCCCAGCACAGGTGGGTCCCCCAATGGCCCCAGCACTCCTACAGGTGACAGCCCGCTTCCTTCCCTGGAGCAATGCTCCTCTGGGACCATGCACAAGGGCTCCAAGTAAATGTGATTYTCTAAGAAGCATGCTGATGGGAATCTCTTCTGCAGTAGTTACTCGGGCCATTTACCTCTGTAACCAAGCCCAAMGGGGTATCYCMGACCCACACCTGTCAATGCTTCCTTCACGCCCATGAAATGGAGGGACTCCAGGAGGGGCCCGCACTTCTCGTCTCCCCCACCCTCCCCAGGGAAAGGCCAATACTGCACAGCCGTGCCCTCCAGCCTTAGACATCACCCACCGCCCTGCTCCTCGCTCCCCACAAAATGTGGTTGAATTGCAGCCCAATGCTTTCAGAAGGGTGTCTGCAGCCACACARGGAGTGAGTGATAAATGGGAAGGAAGTTGCTTGAAGGCTACGTGCCCTCTCCCAGGCTCATTGGAGAAGGCTCCTGTCAAGTCACAATGAGTCTTTGCTTTTTAACTGTTTTCCCTTTCATTAGGTCCAGTGAAAATACCAACAGCAGCGCTGAAAATGGATACGTGAAAGTAAAAGGCGGTGGCCAAGACAAAGGGAACACAGAGACCACGTACTTCTAGCTGGTCCTGCAAGCAGCCATAATCAAAGACAACTGAGTGCTGTGCTGACACTGAGGACCATCAGTGCACCAGGAGTCCTATAACTCCTGCTACGTTTTACCTTTGTGCWTCTTAGGATTTTAGGTTGAAGAGACTTCCCCAGCTGGAGAAAATCTGAAGCTGACAATTTAAGGCAAAAAGAAAGAAGTCAGAAACCAGAATGGATACACCATTATCTCTTCTTTCATCTCCTTTCTCCAGCAATGTAGGTCTGGAAACTTTGTCTGAATGGGTTTCTCACTTCATGGGCATGAAATAGATTAGTTAAGGGTAACTACAGATGTTCAGAGAGTGAGAAATGAATAAAAAAGAATTTGATAAAGATCTAGACTAAGTCTAGTCATTTTCTTAAAGCAGAAGAATGATGCATTTCTGTTTGGAAACGGATCTTTCAGATGATCCACAAACTRTCGATGGTCAGAGGGTGATGAATTCTGCGTCACTCAGCGTTTCGAAAATATGCACTTCAAATTGTCCTTGAAACCCGGTCTGTGATGCCTGGCTGTGCAAATCCTCCCTGATGCATTCCCAAGTCCTTTGCACACTGGTACACGTGGAACCATCCCTGTTGTGTTTTACAGCAATAAAGAATCGCCGGTAGAGCGGTATACTAGGCAAGCGAGCGCCGAACTGTCCCTGCTGCACTACTCGCTTGGGTTGTCTGCCTTCTCTTCGATCCAGGCCTCGACATTTGATCAGGATGTCACTGCAACCATGTAACTCACGTTTAGGTGTTGTTTCTATGTGGTGTTTCCTTTGAATTTCTACATGAATAATATAAATTATACTTTGTGTTTGATAAGAGACACTTGTAATGCAATATGTGAATAATAAATGGTGTTGATTATTTTTTTTCCTACTGTTTCACAGTTGGCCTTTGTARTTGCTCTTGGCTCCGAAATGTTTTCTACAYGGAAATTGTAAGCCTGTAATTTWACACACGGATGGAAACGTGTTTGTTTTCCGTCAGCCACAAACAATGCAGAAACAGAGCGTTAAGCCGGAACGACTGGGTTCGGTTGGGGCTTTTTTATTTGCAAGTCTTCTGAAGAAGAGTCTGTGTTTCTCTATGTTCTCTACAGGCAGCTGTGGGAGCTTCCTGAGTTGTGCATGTTGTTTTTCTACTGCCCTTGTTTCTTTAGCCTGTAGGTGACTACTGGGGAGGTCCCGGTGGGTGCTGCCAGCTGGTCACAACGCCACCGCTAGTGAGCGTGAAGGGAAGGGAGAGGAGGAGGAGGAGGAGGAGAAGGAGGCTCTGGGAGCAAGAGCAGCCCCGAGTGCTGAGCAGCAGCTCTCTGAGGATGAGGAAGTGAGAGGTGTCTGCCGTCGGGGGAGTCGGCAGCGGCTGGGTTTGGCCGAGTTGGGGCGTGCACGTGTGTGCAGCAGCTCTGGCACCTTCTCCTCTTGCCCGCTAYGAAGCACTCGCAGCGGCCCTAGGGCTTCTTGGCTTGGGCAGAGCAGGCTGGGATCTAGATTCTCATGTTGCCCAGGGGTGGATAGGGACATACWGGAAACCCTTAGGATGCAGAGAGCAGCCGGTGTTGGTATGGGCTTGYTTTTCCTTCCGCCTGCGTGCCCCGAGGACCTCCGTGGTCCTCCGAGTGCTGGTGTTGAGARGCGTAGGACTCAGCGGCTCAGAGGAGACAACGGGGTGCCTATTTGTCACCTTACTGCCCTCTTTCCCCAAGCCAGGACCTGGAGAGCCTGAGTTCACASTAACCCAATGCTCCTTATCTCTTTAAAGGAAGAAAATAAGAAAGGAAGAAGCTGGTGTTGTTTGCTRTATAGATCTCCAGATGTTTTGGGTAGGGATCCAGAATTTTCACCCTAAAGGACCTTCCCAATGCATTGACTGAAAAATCCACTTCTTTTTAGCCAATGTCTTGTCAGGAATCTGTGTGTGGAGGGCTGGCCTATGAATTACCCAGTTTTTATAAGCTGCTAATTTATCTTTTTATATAATTTGGCTATCTTTTAACCACAAAGATTTTGGGTGCAGCTGAGGTTGAGCACTCTAGTGTAAGTGAGGGTATGTGCACAAGAGCAGGGCCTCACTCCCATGCCTGGTGAAGGATGATGGCCTGATGAAGGCTTGGACATTAATCAGAGTGCCTCAGCAAACCCTTCAGTCACCCGYGGTGACTGAAATCACCCTGGCAATTGCTCACCACTACTACCCTCAACACATTCCCAAAACTAGCCCTGCTTTGGCCTTTTGATAAGCCCTCTCTTCAGACCTTGCSTCTGCTATTCAAGCTAATCCTTGCTATCTCCGTTTGATCCTCACTATCCACTTAGCCTTGTTAACCCCACTCTTTCTCTCTCCTTGGCTATGGGGGCATCCTTTCAGAGAGACCTGGACAGGCTGGAGAGYYGGGCAGAGAGRAACCTCCTGAGGTTCAACAAGKGCAAGTGCAGAGTCCTGCACCTAGGGAGAAATAACCCTAGACACCAGTWCAGGCTGGGGGCTGACCTKCTGGAGAGCRRCTCTGCAGARAAGGACCTGGGAGTGCTGGTGGATGACAAGKTGACCGTGAGYCAGCAATGTGCCCTTGTGGCCAAGAAGGCCAATGGTCTTCTGGAGTGCATTAGGAAGAGTGTTGTGAACAGGTGATCCTGCCCCTCTATTCAGCTCTGGGGAGGCCCCATTTTGAGTACTGTGTCCAGTTCTGGGCTCCCCAGGACAAGAGAGACATGGAGCTACTGGACAGAGTCCAGCATCGTGCTACGAGGATCATCAGAGGGCTGGAGCACCCGCCTTATGAGGCAGATGGGCCTCTTCAGCCTGGGGAGGAGAAGGCTGAGAGGAGGGATCTTATCAAAGTGTACAAGTACCTCAAGGGAGAGTGTCAAGGGGACGGGGACAAACTCTTTTCAGTTGTCCCATGGGACAGGACAAGAGGCAATGGGCAGAAACTGAAGCACAGGAAGTTCCGCCTGACCGTGAGGGGGAATTTCTTCCCTGTGAGAGTGACGGAGCACTGGCACAGGTTGCCCAGAGAGGTGGTGGAGTCTCCTTCTCTGGAGATCTTCAAGGCCTGCCTGGATGCAGCCCTGTCTAACATGCTGTAGGTGACCCTACTTGAGCAGGGGTGTTGGACTAGACGATCTCAAAAGGTCCCTTCCAACCTTACTGATTCTATGATTCCATGATCTTCTTTCCCATACTTATGCCATAAAGTCACCTGGGGCACTTTCTCCCCTTTCCCCATATACTTSTCTCAGTGAGAGCCCATAACATCCTTTTACACACATGCAGCAGTGTATTTGCACTCACACATGCTATTCCWCCACATTCAGCTCATCTCCGCACTATGAATTTTATTTATTACAGTGCAAGATCACRTGTAGACCAGACAATAATGACATTAAAGCTCTCCGAACGATGAATTTCTTATGCACAGCAAARCCATTGGACATCCTCTCATTCCTACCGGGCAAAATATTCTGAGTCAGAGTATTCAGGTGTCCTTCAGCCAAAAAAGGTACCACTCTGTTGCTGTCAAAACAACCAGGTGGGGTGGTCTAGAGAAGAGCAGATAAAATGAATCTGCTATCTAYTAGAAACATGAATGAAATGGAAGCAGAAATAGATCAGATGTGCCCAGACATCTTTACTTATGAAATAAGCTTAATTAGAGTTTCAGAGCAGATTTCCAAAAAGAAGCTGCAGCCYGCTCAGTAACTGCATATTTTTCTCCAGGCTCTTAGAATCATCGAATGGTAAGGTTGGAAGGGACCTCTGGAGATCCAACCCAGTCCAACCCTCAGCATAGCCCCATATGGGGATTGAATCCATGACCTTGGCATTAGCAGCACCACGGTCTAACCAGCTGAGCTAAACCTTCCYTCAGCCCAGTCTTTCCCCTCAACCCCTTCTTTTTTTATAAAGAGCCTGATAAGACTGCCACCAGCCCTCTGATACCAGCAGCAGACTGACTCTACCAGCCAAGTGACAGCAGTATCCACCAGCAGTGGACCAAGCACCTCCACACTCAGACCCATCAGTTAGGAACACCATAGCTAACGTTTAACAGACCCCTTTAAAATCAGAGATTGAAAGAAGATGGCAGTATAGTCAGCCTCTCCTAGCAGGGCATTGTCACATATAACTGATTTTATCTAGAACACTGTCTTCACCAAACTATGTATCTGTAGGATCCTTTGACCCACAGAAAATGTGAGCATGACAGCAGAGAGAAACAAAGTCTCCTTTAAAAGGTTTTCAGCACTACTTGCAAAAAGCCTGAGAGCTGTACACAGTCAAGTGGCACCACCACCACTATAAAACTTCTGGGCTTCACTATGCTAAACTGATGGTAAAAGAAAGTCATCCTGAGGGGCAGAAGATGTGGGGAGGTAAGTATAGGAAAATGAACTTACTTTTTCTTCATAGTAAAAGACATAAGTGGTTGTAAACTATTTAAACACAGTGATGGATACAGCATGAAGAATAGAAGAGAAGAGAACATAGAACAGAACAGAACAGAACASARCACAGCACAGCACAGCACAGCAGATCAGATTGACTTGTTCAGTGTTCATTCCCAGAAAGACTTGCATTTTTTTCTAAGAGATCAAATGCTGCAACGCCGCTTGGTTTCCTGGAACAGACACTCGTCTTTCGCCACAATCTGATGGCACAACCTTCCATGCTCCAATCATCACCATAGGTTTTCATTCAAAACAGCCAGCGCCAGGAGGAAAATCCTGATGTCTGCTGCACATCCTTGCTCACTGCTTGTTGTTTCTTCCAGCACTTAACTACCTTTCTTAACTGTGCATCTAAGATTTTTTTTTAAGAGTATTTTAAAGACAGGATGAGAAGGCCATGCTGTACAAATCAGCGAAATGACTCCTTTTGCAAGCGTGAGATTATTTTCTGTGCTGCGTCTGCTCTGGCTTTCTGTTTGGTGGGTGCAGTACTCCTTTGCAAGTCCATTCTATGCTGCAGCAGGTGACTCAACTGGACAAATGTTGCTGGAGACAGAAGAGCAAAGAGGAGGGGATAATGTTGCATCCATGTTTCTAACTTTTTTCTTTTTTCTTAAATTAACAGCTTCAGATTTTCTCCAAGCAGAGCACCGGTCAACACTACAGACAGTATGCAATGCCCAAAGGCAAACCATAGAAGGAAATACAAGAAGGCAAAAAAAGGTAAAAATAAAACTTGGTAGTAATTTCTTGACTGGTGTACTGAAAAGAGAGATCCTGAWCAACCTCAGTGTCAGCACAGTGCTCAGTGGATTACAGCTGCTTGCAGGACCAGCTAGAAGTACGTGGTCTCTGTGTTCCCTTTGTCTTGGCCACCGCCTTTTACTTTCAYGTATCCATTTTCAGCGCTGCTGTTGGTATTTTCACTGGACCTAATGAAAGGGAAAACAGTTAAAAAGCAAAGACTCATTGTGACTTGACAGGAGCCTTCTCCAATGAGCCTGGGAGAGGGCACGTAGCCTTCAAGCAACTTCCTTCCCATTTATCACTCACTCCYTGTGTGGCTGCAGACACCCTTCTGAAAGCATTGGGCTGCAATTCAACCACATTTTGTGGGGAGCGAGGAGCAGGGCGGTGGGTGATGTCTAAGGCTGGAGGGCACGGCTGTGCAGTATTGGCCTTTCCCTGGGGAGGGTGGGGGAGACGAGAAGTGCGGGCCCCTCCTGGAGTCCCTCCATTTCATGGGCGTGAAGGAAGCATTGACAGGTGTGGGTCKGRGATACCCCKTTGGGCTTGGTTACAGAGGTAAATGGCCCGAGTAACTACTGCAGAAGAGATTCCCATCAGCATGCTTCTTAGAAAATCACATTTACTTGGAGCCCTTGTGCACGGTCCCAGAGGAGCATTGCTCCAGGGAAGGAAGCGGGTTGTCACCTGTAGGAGTGCYGGGGCCAYTGGGGGACCCACCTGTGCTGGGARGYRGCYGCTGTCGTGTCATCTGCCAGCTCTGTGCCACGGGTCTCAGGCAGCAGGAAGCACAGCAGCCCTCCCACCACAGGGGCACTCCCGAAGATGGCCATGGGCACAGCCCGGTGGTAGTGTTCGAGGAGGTAGATCAGTGGGGCGATGATCCCCGCCACTCGTGCTGACATCGAGCACAGCCCCAGACCAGTCTGCCTGCAGGGAAGGAGTGGGAGTGGAGGGAGGCTCAGGCCAGGCCTTAGCCCCCCAGATCTGTCTGTCACTAGAGCTGAGGTGGTTCAACCACCCATGACCTCCCATATTGCTCTGATGGTACTCCAGCCAGTGGGGCACGAAGGGCTCTGTTAGTACTAGGTGTAGCACACTGGGCCACATACCACAGCCAGCATCTGGTTCAAGGAGCACCACGTCCATCCTCCCACTGCTGAGTTCAGGGTCACATCCAGCCCTGCGGAGAGTAACGGGGTAACGGGGAGAAATCTCACCTGACAACAGTGGGGAACAGCTCTGCTGTGTAAACGTAGGAGGTGGAGAAGGAGGCTGAGCTGGCAAACTTCCCAATGACAGCCAGGACAGTGATCACCACAGCCAGATCTGAGGGGAGAAGAGGTGGTCGCTGTCACATGGGCTCCCAGCACCACTCAGACCTCAGATGCGGGTTGCAATGGGATATTCAGCCACAATCACAAAGCACACAGGGAGACAACACCACTAAACAGAGCCTGCACATGGACCAAAGAACAGCTCCAGTCTGAGGACTACCTTCAGGCTACTTTGCATTCATCTCACCACCCCATACATCAGCTTGCCCAGAGGGAAACCCTTTTCCAGTGGGTGGTCCAATGTCTTGCAGGCTCTTCCCTCTCCTCTCTCACTATAGATGGCAAGGGAAGAGTTGGCTGGTGTGGGGGGGGGGGAAGGGGGTGGGTCCCCACAAGGGGAAAAACTGGCATGGGCCATCACTGCACCCATAGGGCTGCTGGGAAGGAAGCAGTCCAGAGAGCTAGCAGCAAGGCAGCCTCTTCGGCAATGAAGTCAGGAGATACAACTGGGAATCACATAGAGAGGGAGAGGCTGCCTCGTATCACAGGGCAGCACCTTGACAGACTCCCTCATCACAGCAGAAACTCCATCCCTAAGGCTTCCCCAGTGATCTCCAGCAAGCAACAGAAGGGTGCTTCAATGGGATGAGGAATCCCAGCTGCCTGCAGCAGAGTGGTGTGAGATGAGCTAYGTCCTCCCCTCTCCAGAAAGCAGACAGAGCAGGAGGAATCGCGCTTCWGTGGTGACATGACCACAGATCTGACATACCTAGAGCTGGAGCAGGTTCAGACTAGGTTGTCAGCCTTTGCAGAGAGATTTCTAGGAATACRAGAGCCAGACAGCCAACTCCAATGGATGTGACCCTGCTTGAGCTGGGGGGTGGGACTAGATGCTCTCCAGAGGTCCCTTCCAACCTCAGCTATTCTGTGATTCTGTGATTTTCAAAGCAAATCTGCCACCTAAGCTATCAGAAATTATTCCCAATGGATCCTTTCTGAAAAAAATATTTTCCGGGCAACTAGCAAGGAGAACCTAGATTTCCTAGACCACCTATGTTGAGATGGGCAGCTTACTGATGGTCACTTCCAGTCACTGGCTCTGCAGCAAGGCCCCTGGTTCTTTGAAAGCCTGAAACTGGAGTGAATCACTCAGCCACTCCAGTTCTTTGGGAGGTCTTCAGCTGGAAATATGGTGCCAGTGATCCCCAAAAGCATCTTGTTTTTCTTCCCTTTCCTTGACCCTCACTTTGCACGGCAGTAGGGACAAGGATATGGAGTGCAAGTGAAGAATAGGGAGAAACAGAAAAAGGGTCATTTCTTTTTCTTGCTCGCTTAAATAAGGGAAACTTACTAGCCTTTTAAACACCTTGTCTTCCGCATCCTCCTGAGAGGAGCTGATGGTGTGTAATGGGCTCTGCCTACCAAGCATAGGGAGGCCTGAGGGGCCAGGCACAGCTCTGAATGAGAAAAAAAGTCATGCTGAAAAGAATCCAGCCCATTAGGAGTGCATCTCCTTGAGACCAGGGCTCTAGAGGCATCTCAAACCCAGAGGGAGATTGTGGGACTGCAGCCATGTAGGCTGGGAGGACAGGAACTGGACCGGGAAGGAAAGAGCCAGGGTGCTGCAGCCCTCTTCCCCAGAGGTTATGCTCCAGGAATGGGAAGAGGTTGTTCACCTTCAGGGATGCCAGTGATGATCAGACACACCAGACCACTCAGCAGCAGGAGAACACCCTGAGATTTCTTCCTGCCAAACCACTGCAGCAACAAGATACAAGAAGCACGAGCTGGGATTTCCACTGCTCCAAAGGCAAGTTGCGTCAGGTAGATGTCCAATCCAAAGTTCGTCACGTTCAGACTGAGCCCATAGTAGACAAGGCTGTTTGCAAACCTGAGAGCCAAGCAGAGTGGCATTAAGCATACATATTGTCCATGAGCGAATGCAATACTGATCTCTCCTGATGACATTTTGATCATGCCCAGAATTTGCATGGGGACACAAAACCACCTCAAGAGCAGGGAATACCCAAAGCTGGAACTACACTAACCTTCCTCACAAACCCTACAGCACCCTGAAGAGRCAGCTTCTCCCCAGACCCACAGATGGTGGATTTGGTCCAGCCTGGGTGGCAGAAAGGTGGCAGAAGCAGACACATACATGCAGATGAGCCCAGAAGCACTGAGTGAGTTCRCAGTTCTCATCAGTCCCCAATCCCCTCTTCATTTTGCCTAGCAGTTGGAAAAGGGAGGACCAGAAGATGTCTTACCAGGTGCACAGCATGATTAATGTCACCTTGCGGAGGTGATTCTTCCGGAAGAGATCCACAGTACTTCCATGCTTGGTCTGTGCCTCAGGCTTCAGCTTCAAAATTCAGAAARCCACAGTCAGACCAAAGAAAGGAAATTCATATCCAATTCCCTTTCTTGCTGACATCAGAGAAAGACTCACCCAGCTTCAGCAGGATGGGCTTGAGACCCCCAAACTGTTCTGAGGTGGATGGCAGCCCAGTGGGGCCAGCTTCCCATGACTATGCAGTCTAGATGCTCAGAGCAAGAGTCTGGTRTAGAGTTTCCTCAGGACAACTTTCTCAGTCTAGGGGCTTTAGGGTGGCAGGGAAGAAAACCCCATTTAGGCATTGATTCATAGTAAATCAGAGTCTCAAGAGACAGTTCCTGCTCCTCCTCAAAACTGGTGCAGTCTTCATTGCTGAAAAGCCAGGGAAGCATGTGGGTCCTCTGTATACCTTACGGCGGACGACAGAGACCTTGGGACTACTGCAAGCCTCTTCTCTGGTCTTGTTCAGCTGAAGCTGGAGTTACCCACAATCCCTCCCCAAATAATCCCCAAGACACATGTAAAAATGATTGCCAAATGACCTCAGCTCCAGGAGCTGCTACAGACCTGTTCTGGGTCATGAACCCCATCTTAACTGGACCTTTACTGACCCAGCAGTGCATAGTGCATTTGGGAAACCAACTGAAGGTGCAAATCTCTCAGGAGAACAAGCAGTTCCCCATGCCGCTGTTGGTACCTGCTCGAGGAGCCCTGGTGGGATGGTGCGTTTGTTGATGGATGCCGCCTTCTGAAGGACCTTCTTAGCTTCTTCTACTCTCCCTTTTGTCACCAGCCACCGAGCCGACTCTGGTAGGACCCTGCCAAGGATGTGAAATCAGRAGATGACAACACAGCCTACTGAGGTTCCTCATAGCCCATCTCCCTGTGACCACTTCCATTAAGCAACAAGCATCATTTGTGACTGAGACGTCTAAATACCTCTTCAGCCCAAGCTTTCTAGGCCTAACTTGAGGCCATAAAATTCACACCCAAGTGCATTAACCGATGYAGCTTCTGATCTCAGTGGTCAGCATCCCAGGGAGGTGAACTGAGCTCACYAGAAGCCCCTCCAGTAGCTATGCTGTAATGGGACAGACCCAAAATGGTTCTGAGCCTCCTGGCTGCCACCTCTCACACCCACTGCTGTCATGTCTGCAAGGAGCTCTCTGATCTCCTCTCACTTACCAGAAATAGAAGAAAAGGGCAAATATAGGAACAGATCCYGCAATTTCTAAGAGCCTCCAGTTGCGAATAGCATAACTCAAGCCAGCCAAAAGCATCTGTCCAATGGCAAAACAGCAGTGAGAAGTGAGCACTGCATGGGGCCGGTAGGAGACACCAACCCATTCTGTAGCTGAAAAAAACAAAGATTTAGGGCCAACATTGGAAATGGTTTCCCTGATCCAAACAGTATGCTTCCGTCGGAAAAAGCTCTCTAGTAGGTGAGGAGAAGAAATCAGCTGTCAGAGTTCTGGTGTCAGAAACACATCTGAATCATCAGCATTTTGTGAGCTGCTGCACCTCTCTGGAGACTTGATCTGTCCTGTCAACCAACATAGGGTTATACACACTAGCATGGACCTCACATCTCTGCTACCAGTGTTCACAAAGTCCCTTGCTAAGGCTCAAGTCAGTTGTGTCCCAGAGCCATAGGGCTCTCTCCCTACATTGATCACCTGAGCTAGAGCCCTGGGTGCTCACATTGCCCCCACCTGAGCTTTGGCATGGGAGAGAGACTCTCAGTGACTCTCACTCTGCTCTGGGGAGGCAGAAGTGCCAAAGAGCAGTTCAAAGACAGACCTGTTCCCATCCTTTTGCATCACTCCCTGAATAAACCCACTCCAGAAGCCACTGAGATGTATCACAGTGACTGTCCTGCTCATGTTAAAAATGACTTGTCCCTTGGGAGGCCTCAGCCATTGCATATTCAGTGAGGGATTCTGGGGGTACCTGGTGTTGTCTCTCCACAAAGCCTGAGGTCAAGCCTTTTGGAAGTTTGCCYATAAATCTCCAAGTCCCATTTTACAAGATACTTCGGTGTCATAAAGTACTCATTCATTAAAAAGGTACAAAATCTTCTTGTTGCTGCATACTTCAGCTGAAAGAGTCCTTGAGACTTGCCAGGGAAAAGGACCAGAGCGACACAACAGCAGCGAACTATGAGCAGCAATGTTGCAGCTGGRTTTCATTTGTCTTAACCTAGACAGCATTTGAAATAGCCTCACAAAATAGGGGATCTGCTGACTGCAAGCCCTGCACCCAGAAACCAGTCATGTATATCCCAGCCAAGGGCTGACAGCAACCCCTGGGGTGGCAGCTCTGTTTCTGCTAAGGGGGCTCCAGTCCTGGCCCCGCAGTCCAGCTCTCCAGGACTCCATCATCTGCTAGCAGCTACTTGGCGCTCCTGTTTGAAGCCTAGGGCTATCTTCTCACTGAGATGGGGTCTCCCTACATCCAGTTTCCTGTCGCTTTTGCAGGGTTGTCTTCCCTAGTTTGCCTTTCTTGGGAGAGGAGGAACAGGCCCAGTGCAGAGCTGTTCTTTTGGGAGGGAACTTTGCAATACATGCAGGATGAGCTTTTATGTCCCTTTTTCTACTGCATCTTGAAAGGCCACATCTTTTTGCCTCAGAGTAAAGACATCCTACTCACCTAAGGCCAATATTGTCATGGTGATCCCTGACACGGAAGCTCCCACAACACATCTAAAGGCCATGTATACATARAAATCGGGCACAAAGGCAATTCCAACACCAAATAAGCCCTGGATGAGGATGGACATCAGAATGACAGGCCGGCGACCGATTCTGTGGAGGAAGAGAGAAGACACAGATGGCATCTGGAGAGATCCCATGGGCATGGCGAAGAGACCAGTGGGATTCCTGATTTGGGGATCACTCACACACAGTGCAACCTCTGGGTGAAGAAAGCTCCTAAAAGCACCCCAGGAAGCAGCAGGCAGAAAGAGCAGCCTCTCCACTYCCGACCTTTAGCAAAGGCAAAAGGAGACGCTGCTAAAGTAAGACACCCCTGACGAGCCTCCATGTCCTCTCCGTTGAGGTCAGCGAGGATCAACCTGAAAAGGACTATAGCCCTGGTTCACATGTGAAGAATCCTGTACACATACGGTCCTCTTCTGCCTTGTGAGCCCCCTGTGGGGCTCTGTCTCATAGGAGCTAAGCACCTTGCTCGAGCTCATGGTGAGCTGAGCAGAGCCACAGGAAGGAGGGGGCACCTGGCTGACTCAGCTGAAYGTGGCTCCAACTCTGCACCCAGAAGGAGGTGTCTGGGGCCCCTGGAGRCATCTCTGGGTATCCAAGACACCTGCAGAGGCTTGACATGTGATTCCTTAAGGACCCCCCAAAGGTCATACCTGGCCCCTTCTCCTGTTACCTCTCAGACATCCACAGGCATCTGTCACAAGATGCTCTGAATCAGGCAAGGGGATCAAGCCCCATGGAGTGGGTTCCATATTCTGTGCATGGACTGAACTCTCAGGTGGTTTGTCCCTGGGTGCTGGGTAATAACTCCGGGCAGGTTGTTATTGTCTCCTCACCTGTCACTTAATGGCCCAAAGATCACGGCTCCCAGGAGAAGCCCCAGCATGTAAACGGCCTGGGAGATGTCATTCAGGTCCTTCCTGTCGCACACAAGGTCAAACTGGAGGAAGGAAACACAGCTGCTTTTGCTCTCAGCAGGCCCCAGCTGGGCAGCTCCTTTATCAGGATGGGCAGCACTGCTGTCCCCGTGCATACCCAAGAACTGGTACACAGGCCCTTGCTTCAAACCCAGGGTGCAGAGAGCCCACCCCCAAGGACATGTCTCCATCACGTGCATTAACAGCACAAGCCAGAGGTAGGACGGGTCTGCAGGGCCTCTGTTCAGTTCCTCACTGTGGGGCCCCCTCTCCTGAGTGCTAAAACCTACAGGACTCCCCTTCAGAGCAGGTTCCTCTGAGAGAGCCTCTTGGTTGGGAAGTTTTGCTTTAAGCACGACTTCAGGACAAGAGTCCCAGCACCTTGCTCCCTTCCTGGCACTAGTCTGGATCAGGCCCCYATCTTTGTGGCCAGGTGCTGAGAGAGGTAGGGAAGGGTGAAAACAGCTGGTCAGGAGAGGGGTGTCCTCTCTCAGATGGTTTCCCAAGCTCGTAGCTGTGGTCACCCTTCCAGCCATTCAGCCTCCAGCCCACATGGCCTGCTCCACAAAGTGTTTTCGCAGGCAGTGATCAGGGTACCAAGAAGGCATGTTTAAATCTGCTCTCTGCTGACACACTGGAAACCTTATTGCTGAGGTGTCAAAAAAGGCAGTGATTATTTTTTTCCCMAAACCTTCCTTAGAAATACAAATACCGTTTGCTCCCTGACTTTTCCTCCTTTCTCTCTTTTACTMCTGAAATGCAAAGGTAAGAGGGAAAGGACCGAGTTATTTTATAGCCCTTAAAAGCCTGGGGCACAGTAGAAAAATGCAGTTCTTTACTGTGGACTCATTTTGTATCTCCACTCTTTCGACTCAGACTCAGCAGTCCATAAGCAACATTAAGTGACCGCACAGAGTGGGACATTGTATTTTCAGAGCATTTCAGCAGAGACACAGGCTGTACCTGCGGCGTCTGGAGYCCAGCCCAGGCAGACTTTAGCTAGCTTTGAGCTCGTGTTTTCATTCCAGCAGCAGCAAAGTCAGTGCAGGATAGGAAACATGTCCAAAGTGCTGGAGGGCACAGCCAGGCCCCAGGCTCTCCCAGTTCCCAATTCCAGTATGACTTGGCAGTCAGTTTGGGGATGTTTGCACCAAGCTGCTCTCACAGCAGGAGATGCCGTKGTCCTGCTCCAAATGATGAGCTTCTGTTCATGCAGCTGAGCTCTGATGCCAACCTGCGATAACAGAGTGGCCTCCCAGGACTCACTTCTGTCTGCCCTTGCTGTAGTCACAAGGATGTGCAGCTCATCCATGAATGTTTGGGTGCAACAACATCTTAAGACAAGGAATTTCACCTAGAAGCATAGGGCTACTGAGGATCCTCCTAGAGAAGTTCCTGATCTGGTGGTTAAATGGATTTCAGAGACCACAYAGAGCCCTTGGAAATGATGGACATTGGAGTCTCCCATCCAGTGTAGATCAGAGGAAGGTACCAACAAGAAAGGGCTGGAGCTGGTAGTGGAGAAAAAGGGAGGGAAGGAGAAAGGAGGAAGGAAGAAGGAAGAGAGCAGACAAGAGGTCCTAAGAATTCAGGGATGCCAGTCAAAATAGAGCCTTTGTTCATCCACAGGGGTCATGGGACACGTTGTCTCAGCCCTGAAGACCTCTGAGGACCCAGAAAAACCACTGCCAGACAGGGTCCATTCTGGAGGAAAAGTGCAACTATTGGTAGAGACAGTGGGTTCTCCTTTGTCTATCCTTGCCGTTCAGAAGATTTGGCTTTCCCCGTCAGGATGGGGAATTTCATCCTGACATGGTACTTCTCTGCCAAATGGTCACATTTGCTGTTTACTTCTCTGGCTTTCAAGAGGAAAAGTCCGATTTTCRTGCAATGATATTGCCAAAGAAGATGCCATTCTTGGGACAACATCTTCACTCCTCCCCGTATCACCTATTTGAGTTCCAGCCATCATTAGGGGTGTTGGCGTCCCTGTTTTTGTTTTTGTTTTTTTTTTTAAGTGACTATATTCCCTCCTGGGAGGAAAAGAACATATGAAACACTAATAMCCAGGCCAAGTAGTTTCTTTTGGCGACCTGTTCTGTAGCTGCCTGCATCTCAAAAGCATCTATAGGAAGAGATGCCCAGGGAAGARGATATATAGGAAATACACAGAGATGACACAGCACTGAAATAAAGTATGATTTAGCACCGCTCAGTGGAGCTTGTTGATGTTGCTGATGTTCCTGGTAATCCCAGTGTGTGGTTTTGCACGATCTCCTCTGCTTGTCAAACCTGGTATTTCCACACAGAGTGAGGAGCAATGGCAAACCCGGGCTCTTTGAGACACCCTTAGCTGAAGTCACCACTTCAGCCCCCAGCTTAGGTGTTGCAGTAATGAGGCACACCCACCAACGTGAACACTTGGCCAAGCATATGGAAAGGAGTCAAAAGGACTGGGAGGGAGAGCAGCACTACCAGCCATTTCTGAAATAGCTCARACTCCCCTGGAGCAYTTATAATATCTCCARACACAAACATGGTGATGACTCCTAYGGTCAGGCTGTACTAGAACACATTGCTTAAATGAACAAAAATGTTTTAAATGGACAAATTAATGTTTAAACTGTGTRAGCACTAAATCTGTAATCAGATGTGATAGAATGTGCACTTCTAKCAGCATATCCTCCGTCAGCCCAATCAACGACCTGCTGGCATCCTCTGGGATGCACTTTGCCACCTGTAACTCCCTCCCTGTTCCCAGGGCAAGAGCAAAGGTGCCAGAGCTCTGCTGCTCTCAGGGACAGCATGAGGACAGCGTGTCTTGTGTCAGCCCGGCACGTCTCCCCAAGCCTCCTGAAGGCAGTCACGCCRCTTGAGGTCTTTGTCAGRGAYKGGAGGCTRTGACCACCCAGAGGAGGGCTTGGACCAGGACTCTGGGGTTGCATCCAGGCACCAGAAGAGGGAGCGGAGGGCTGAGCTGAGGAAAGTGGTTCAGGAGCCTGGGACTGATGCAGTACAACRAGGGCACAGGATGCACTGCAGTCCCAGCAGCTGCTCCGCTCCTGTGGGTCAGCTCTCACTGTCTGCTCCAATAAAAAGCATCAGCTACTCCCCGAGATATTTGTTCCTCATGCATCTACACCCTTGTGATCAACACCAAAGCACTTCCCCAGGGGATCAAGATCCCATCCAGAGGACTGGAACAATACAAGCCAAAGAGAAGTTCATCACAAGGCACCTCATATTCTGCGCCACATTGCCGTTGGGGYTGACACAAAGCCACCACCTTACACTTCATGTGCTTCCCTAGCTCTGCGAAGGACAGCACCCTGTACACTTTGGGAGCTGTGGGATCGTTAGGAGAGCAGGGACTCTATGATGGACAGTGACAGTTAAAAGCAGGCACAAATCTGTGGACAGAGCCATGGGGCTCTATCCCCATCTTCTTCATAGTGCTTCCTAGACCTGTGTGTGTGGCCACTGTCAGATCTTCTTTGACCTTCTACCACCATGCAGAGAGGGGAGACCCATGCCCTGTAGATCTACACACRCAGGGAAGTTTTGCCCATAGCTGAAGTAGGCTGCTCCTGCAGCGGCTGCAGGGGCTGTAATAGCACGCTACCCATCAGGACATGGTACTGGTGTCCTTTGCCAAAGCAAAATGCAGCAACTCCCTTTGTGATGATGTCCACATTCAGGTCAAAATCCCTCAGCCCCCATTTGCACCTTGGAAGAGACCTGGATTTACGTCCTGGGACCTCCCTACTRCCTATGAAACTGGCAGAGAAGAGCCATGGCCAAAGCCAGAGCTGGGGACACTTGCGTGTGGAGGGATGCAGAGCCAGGGCTCACCATGCTCTCCAAGGCAAGGAGGCATGGGACAAAGAGATGTGATGCAGCTCCTGTTGCAAGAGGAGCCCCACAGGAAGCATCAAAAAACTTCAGCACAGCCCTCATGTCWGTGATCCCAACTGCCTGCACTGCAGCCCCAACTCCTGGCCATGGGGCTAGAGGTATCGGGAGCTCAAACCCTACCCTTTGGYATTGCCCTCTCCATCTTCCCAGCCTCGCATTGGGAAGGCCCTGGGCCAGCAACCAGAACAAAGCCTGTAGAAAAGGACCTGGCAGACAACAGCTAAGGAGATGAGGAGAAGCACCATGAATGATGCTCCCCTGACTCCTATCAATAAGAATCAGTGCTAAAAACCAGATCCTCCAAATGTCCTGCCCCATCTCCAGTCACAGTCAGGTCCCCTTTGCCCTTGGTGCCTCATGAGAAGAAATTGTTTTTCTCCCAGAACATCTTCTGGGGAAGATGTCCTCTGACTCCCCACCACTGCATYGCTGAACCTCACCGGTGTGATTCAGGGAAGGGGAATGGTGAGACAAATCCTTTCCAYGGCATAGGCCATGGGCTGTCTCAAAATGCCCATGGGTAAGAGGAAATGAGCATCCTGGTTGAGGTCACTTGCCAGCCAGCGACCTGTTCCAGAGGAGACATGTTTGAGTCATTTAGCATGGGCAGAGGAAGGCAGTGAATTCCAGCCACGGGARAGAGACGATCCTTTAAGCCAGAATATTTCTTGATACCTGCCTGAATGGGAAGTTTTCTTGCATACAGAACAACCTCAACTCCGGTGCAGATGAACTGGTGGTCTGGATGTTGCTCTCTGCCTGGCACTGTAAACATCAAGTTGGAGCATGGGGGACAGAGCTGGCACCACATTTATAGGAGCAAGGACACCTGGGGCCTGCACCAAAAACCAAGGGAAGGAGTGGGAATCCCTTGCTGGAGGTTTCCAACAGAGGAGGAGATTGCAATGGTTAAGCAGGTTGAATTCACACCTCCCAGCAGGAAGCCTGAGATGGCCTCTTGAGAACCTGCCTCGCCAATGTGTCCATGAAACACATCTCAAGAGCCTGAGGAAAAATTAGAAGTCATTTGCTGCACTTCCAGGGACAGCAGGTGCACCAAAGCCAAAGCACAAGATAATCATCATCCCCAGGCAGGGCTGGCAGTAGCTCGGGACACCCCAGCCTGCAGAACACCATTTACTACAGCACAAAGCCATCAGAAACTAAAGAATGTTACAAACCTGAGTGACCAGCGTCACCTCATGGTCTGCAGGGTACACCCAGCCACCGCTGCACTTCTGTGTGGTGTTTAGGCCATATGCCACGATAGAGTCAAAGTCCCAGTCCACAGGCGAGTACATGGAGCACTGTTCATACGCCCCGTTTGCATCTCGGGGGATGGTGAGGTTCATCTGTTCATCCTCAGTCAGGTTGGGGTTGACCGCCTGGATCCAGCTGGTATCACAGTGATGAGGGACATATGGGACCATAAAAAGTTGGCCAAACTGGTGGAAAGACAAACTGAGGCAGGGAAGGGAGGTGAGCACCACCAGCCATTTCTGAAATGGTCCAAAATCACCTGCCGCTTTCAGAAGTTCCCCAATGCCTGACATTGTCAGCTTTGTCTGGAGCAGGACARTGCTGGGAGAGACTTTCCTGGGGGCTGGAATTAATATTTAAACCCAAGATAAGCTCTGCAGACGTAGGCAACTTCAGCAAATAGGTGGTGTTTTTTTTTTTTTTGTTAGGATAGACTTAATGCTTGATGTTTTATCCATCATAAGTACACTGTGTAATATATTAATCATCTCTGTACCACCCACTAACGTACAGCAGGACTCCTGTTTCAGAAGACCTGGATTGCCCCTCTGCCAGGACCAGGTGGCCCCATCTTGGGAAAAGATTCATTTTCAAAGTATTTGCTGGAGTTGCTGAAGTGCTGAAAAAACTGCCTGCCCCCATCAGCTCCACTACTCGAATAAGAAAGGTTCAAAGGGGACAAGTCAGTGGAGCGGGATAGAGAGTTGGAAAAAGTCCAGGAGAATAAGAGGTGATGCTAACAGATGAGCAGAGAAGGAGACAAGAAAGGGTGGCCAGCCAGTTGGTTACAATACCATGAGAAGAGCAACTCCATTTCCTTCCTCTTTTGCAGCTTCCCTGTGAAAATGCAAACAAGCCATGTAGAGGACATCTGCCTTTCACACAAATTCTGGGGCACTCTGTAGGCTGGTGGGGGGCAATACACAGAAAGATCTGCAGAACACATGTAGGCACTGTCTTGTGGATAGCAGAAATACCTCTGACACAGGCCAATGCTGCTCGAAGGTTTTGCAAATCTCAGTTCAAATGCTTCCACGCACTAAAGTGACCTTTAAAAACATAAGACTCAAACCCACTCTGTTCAGCTCATCCCAGAAATCAGACCAGTCTAGCACTTCTTTGGGATCTCAGGTAAGGCTCCAAGAGGCCAGAAAGCCTCTGGAGGTGCCCAAAAGCAACTCAGATGCTCTTTCTTCCACCCTCAGMTCTGAGGGAAAAGCAAGAAGCAGAGCATTCACTCTGATCCCAGCCTGAATTCCAATAGCAATGGCAAACTAACTCCAAGAGCCTTAGAAAGAATAATGAATGAAAGAGTCATCTTGGAAAGCATCACCAGCCAAGATACCACAACACTTTGTTTAGCAAGAATATGGAGTTTATGAGCAATGTCTCATGCTTTGAAGCAAACACTGATGGGTTTATTCCATTCAAAGACCTGACKATCACACCTGGAACTGCACCTTCCCTCTCCGCTTCCAAAGGATGCATGCCTTAGCATTGCTAGTCCATGAAGTCTAGAGATGCTTCTCCTTTCCCTCACTCTGAAGGAGGAAAATCCCCTCTGTGGCTGTGGGGCAGACACCAAAACCTCCCTGAAACAAAATTCAATTGAACTCTGGCTAAATTACCCCCACAAAACTGACAGCTTGAATAAACAGGGTTTGAATAGACACGGAAACAGAAGACAGACATCAAGAAAACATTTCCAAAGGGGCCTTGAGCAGGAAACGTTACCTGAGAATTAAAATTAACCAGTATTTCCAAAATCTTCCTTCCTTATCAGAAGGCAAGAAATGCTGAGGAACGTGGAGGAGGATAGAAGGGTTTCTCCAAAGGTGTTCTTCAGGAGGCTTTGCGAGAGGTAGCCAAATACATCCTTCTGCTTGCAAACAGGCAGAGCAGAAGTCAGTCCTCCTCTTTCTTTTGCATGACACTAGACAATAAATTTTGCAGTCAAGCTGGCAGCTCCCAGCCAAGGTTCCTGTTAAAGGCTGACCACAACTGGGGAAAAGCTGTGCAGATCTGTTTAACTGACAAATTACAGCATATACCATGACAACTCTACAGACATGATGATCACAACAGCTCAATGCCAGGTCACAGAAGAGTTTTCATTCTTCTGATAAGAGATCTGTTGACAGTCTGCCAAGAGTTCTGTCACCCACACACTCAAACAAGACCTTTCACTCCAGGCCCCTCCTCATAGCCCAACACACRACTGCTGGCACACAAGGATGACACAGATGACAACACTGCTGCTTACAAACAGTCCCGCTAGAGCAAAGAGTCACCAGGACAACGTGATACCTGGGCATGCCTCAGTTCTGCCTCCCACCTTCAATGCATTTTGTTGCAGCCTTGGCTTCACTTAAAACGTAGGGCAAAGACCTCAGAGATGCCCCTGGATAAGATCTAAGGCGTAACAAGTGAGTATTGTGGAAATGGAGAGAAGGGAAGCAGCTGATGCACCAYGTTTCTCACAGCACAAATCATCTCACTTGAATGGCAGCCTGTGCAATCCTTACACGTTCCCAGAAAAGGGAGGGAGGCTTGTGCCCAGCCGCACAGAGCTTGCACAGTGCAGAACAACTTTTTCAGCGTGAGACAAGCCCAGGTGTGATCCAAAATGTCCCCCAGCCATGGCTCCACACAGAGGATGCCTGCAGATCATCCCCAGCCCTTCCCCACCAAGTCTTCCCTGGGGGCTGCTGAACCTCCTGCCACTCAAGAGTAGAAATACACTGGGTGGTGTAGATGTCATTGAGATAACCCCCTAGGTCTTGTCTCCAAGAAACACCACCCAATTCAGTGTCACTTAAACAATACACCTAACACAWGACAACGGACAATTTGTTCTTTATTGATTAAAAATTAGAGACATGCAGTAAAATACAAAGTCCAAAAAAGAAAAAAAAAAAAGCCTGAATATTTTACATCTTTCATTATAATCTACAATACACTGAAGTTGTGAAGAGGACCCTTTTTCATTAACAGAGCATTATCCTTAAAGTAGGAACTAACTTAAAAAATACCAACTGCTTCCAGGGAAAGATCAGAATTTTGCACATCACCATCCCCCAAATTCTTAATGATGCTGGAAAAAAATCACAAACAGCATTGGCACTTACTGGAACACCACCAGAAAAAGTCATCTACCACTGAAATATCCCAAGCAAAAATTCTGGATCCCTACCCAAAACATCTGGAGATCTATACTGCAAACAACACCAGCTTCTTCCTTTCTTATTTTCTTCCTTTAAAGAGATAAGGAGCATTGGGTTACTGTGAACTCAGGCTCTCCAGGTCCTGGCTTGGGGAAAGAGGGCAGTAAGGTGACAAATAGGCACCCCGTTGTCTCCTCTGAGCCGCTGAGTCCTACGC
>NW_028186612.1:3439717-3573715 GCF_003343005.1 Rhea americana
CCCTTCCCTTCACGCTCACTAGCGGTGGCGTTGTGACCAGCTGGCAGCACCCACCGGGACCTCCCCAGTAGTCACCTACAGGCTAAAGAAACAAGGGCAGTAGAAAAACAACATGCACAACTCAGGAAGCTCCCACAGCTGCCTGTAGAGAACATAGAGAAACACAGACTCTTCTTCAGAAGACTTGCAAATAAAAAAGCCCCAACCGAACCCAGTCGTTCCGGCTTAACGCTCTGTTTCTGCATTGTTTGTGGCTGACGGAAAACAAACACGTTTCCATCCGTGTGTWAAATTACAGGCTTACAATTTCCRTGTAGAAAACATTTCGGAGCCAAGAGCAAYTACAAAGGCCAACTGTGAAACAGTAGGAAAAAAAATAATCAACACCATTTATTATTCACATATTGCATTACAAGTGTCTCTTATCAAACACAAAGTATAATTTATATTATTCATGTAGAAATTCAAAGGAAACACCACATAGAAACAACACCTAAACGTGAGTTACATGGTTGCAGTGACATCCTGATCAAATGTCGAGGCCTGGATCGAAGAGAAGGCAGACAACCCAAGCGAGTAGTGCAGCAGGGACAGTTCGGCGCTCGCTTGCCTAGTATACCGCTCTACCGGCGATTCTTTATTGCTGTAAAACACAACAGGGATGGTTCCACGTGTACCAGTGTGCAAAGGACTTGGGAATACATCAGGGAGGATTTGCACAGCCAGGCATCACAGACCGGGTTTCAAGGACAATTTGAAGTGCATGTTTTCCAAACGCTGAGTGACACAGAATTCATCACCCTCTGACCATCGATAGTTTGTGGATCATCTGAAATCCGTTTCCAAACAGAAATGCATTATTCTTCTGCTTTAAGAGACTACATCTAAGGATGCATAATGAAAGACATTTTCTGAGGAAGGATTACTTAACGTAAATTAAAAGGTTCAGCCCTCATGCCATCCCCGGCACTCATGTGGAGAGAACCAAAATGGTAAAAAAAAAAAAAAAAAAAATTAAGGCAGTTTACAAATGAAAGCTGACTTCCAACACCTCAAAATCGAGGAACTTCTCAAAAACTCAAACATACGGGAAGAATGCGCTCCCTTCTGTAGATTAAGACTTGGCTTTCTTTCTCCGACGCACGCACTCAAACCAGCGGAGTTTTAAAAACATAGCTGAAGAGAAGCAGATTTCTCAGTACTCCAAGTGACTCAGTACTCCAAGTGACCATGTACACATTGGTGTTTCAGACGGAAGGAGAAACAGGTGAAGAACAAAAAAGATCTGTTCAGTATTAAAACTTGTGCAAAAATAGCAAGTGAAAAAAAATGAAACCACATGTAAGCAAACAYTTAGGCAAGATCACCAGAGCAGTGGAACCCCCTGCTTCGTACTCAGTAGTATTTTTCTTTAAAGTAAGGCAATAAAGAAATGATCATGCAGGCAATGATGCGTTGGATCTGCATGTCTGAGATGACAGATACAAAAACATGAGAGTTGTTTACAAAAGGTGTAAACGCCATCGGTAATTTCAGGAAGGTTTGTGATCCTATTAAGGAAACATCGTTAAAGCTTCTAGGAAGGGGGCTGTAGTTCAATTCTTTGGCAGTAGTGGTTTTTTTAGGCTAACAGAAGCATTACAAATATGCACATGTGGGTTCTCAGTTGGGAAACATCTCCTGGGACCATTGTTTAGCTGATGCTGAGCTGTGCAAATCCTATAAGTTTGCCATCATCAGGAATATCCGAGCCTTCAACACCAGACGCCTGTAACACAATGAACAGAGATCCAAATAGCAACATCCATGATGCATCTTCCAATGCGAACTATGTTATGCATCAACAAYGTGCATCAGATACAGTCTGGAGAGGGAGCAGTTACAGGACAACTTTGCACTGTACTCAGCAGGTGGCAGTATCCAAAGTTAAAATTGTGGTTTTATTATTATTTTTTTTAGCTAGGAAGGGCTGGGACTGAAGTTTTGCCAATGCCTGCTCCAACTAGGGCTATGTGCAGTACTCTGGGTGAAACAAAAACTCTCCTAACCTACAGAAATGGTCAAAAATTATAGTGGCGCACATTCATTTACCTATCAATAAATTGGTTATAGCTTTGCTTTGCCACTATAATTAACATTCACTTTCACTGCCTCCGAAGGATTCGTCTGCTACTGTCATTCCTACCTAGCCTTTCTTCCATTTCCTCTCAAAGACGTGATATCCAGACCCTCCCAATCTTCTTCCTCCAAGAAAGGATTCAGTGGCATTTCTTTGTCCACTTACCTGCCTTGAAGCATTTCTACCCTTTTGGGACAAGCATACGCTCCAAGCACAAAAAATACACTTCTGTAACATTTTAATATGCTTTTAGCTAGGACAAGGGAATGTCTAGGTTAGCACATCATCTCAGTTATTTAACCCAGGTGCAGCTCAGAGGACACAAGCTAGGAATCTGCATTGCCTACTGTCAGAAGACCAGTGGGGACCTTTGGGAAAGAAGGGAGGATTCAGAGTGCATACATTAGATGCCTACAGTCAACATTATAGGCATCTATATGCAATGTTTTATTTGCACAAGTGACTTGTTCTATTAGGGAACAGGAATAAATACCAGTTTGAAAGTGACGGATCTGTTTGCTTGGGGCTCTTCCACAATTTTCTGCAAATTAGCTGCAACTGAAATCACACACACACAAAGAATGCGCAAACATTAGGACAGGCCAGAGAAAAAAACATCCCAAACGCATTAAGGTCTCTTTCTACAACTCAGCAAATTTAGAACATTTAAGAATACAGGGCTAAGGAAAAAAAAAAGTTTGGTCTCAATTAGACTAAGTCTGCTTAATCTAAAGATTTAAACTAAAAATGCTGAAACTTGTTACTGTGGTTACTTTTCAAAAGTAAAGTTTTCCTGGAAAAGCCCAACTGCACCTGGAAACTCAGTTAATTTTGCACTAGTAGCATCTCCAGATGTTGGGGTCAGCATCTTAGAAACAGTTTTGCTTGCTGTAGTTGAAATATACAGGCATTATTGACAGCTTAAAAGCCTCACCTGTTACCTAAAAGGATGTATTTAGTTAGCAAACTTGCTGGAGGTACTCATCTAGCTATTCAAATGTGCTTGTAGTTGGCCTAAGGCAGCAGCATGTGCTGCTGCACTGTATCACATGCAGAGCACMCTTCCTTCCTTAGCCCTACCAATGAGTTCCAACACTTAAAATAAAAAGCCTGGCTGATTCCAGTCCCAGACCTCTCTTGCACAGAATGTGTAAGCACTACAGGCTTSTGCAGTAATTTGGCAGTGCATATATGTCAAATGAAGGTCAATTTAACTAATATTGTCAGGCAGAAAAAGCTAAGGATTTCAGCTCAAAGAGAAGACATATGCATTGATTAGGCTTCATTTTTGCATTACAAGGAACATTTTCCTCATAATGTTTCCAACCAGATGATATTCATACGGACTGGGGGACCCACACATACTGGTACAGAACTGCTACTGGAATTAACGGCAGTTTTGTAGAGTAATTGGGCTCGAGAACTAAGGCCACAGTGAACTGTCCTAGTACCCACAAATCAGGTCATTTTAAACATGCAAAAATGACTAAAGTGGTTAGAGAAGAAAAATAATAGGTAATTACCTATTACCAGATCTCTGCCATCAACAAGACCTGCTGAAATGAGTTCTTGGGATACACCATCAGCAGTATCTGTTGGGGAGAAACAAAARAGCTTGTCACTACATAATAGAAAATTGTCCAGCTGATTATGGTATCACACAAACCTAAGCCTTTATCAACTGAACAGCAAGAATATTAAGTTTACACGAGACAGACATTAGGGTGTACACTGGTTGCAATCCTTCTTTTCAAACTTCATTTTTCTAATATTGACTAAAAATAAGTCTGTCTCTACTGATCTAAAAAGGTATCAAAGAGTCACAGAAGAGTATAATTCCAGACCTGTTTTCTACTCTTGTATCTATAAATACCTAGGCTACTCTATACTTTGTATGGGCAGAGTCTTTGGCTTTCTTAAAGACATCAGGTGCTCATGTTTCTTTGAAGTCAACGGAGAAGGGACTTCCTTCACTCAACTCAAGGCAGATGCCTAAATGAACTGAAGATGCATTCCTCCTTGACTGTATAGTGAGGCAGCCTAAAGGACTACCTGTTGCGAGTCAAATATCTAACTTAAGTTCCAAACTTGCATATCTTTTCAGCAATGCAAGAGGGGGGTACCATTTGTGTTAGCTACTCTGTTGCAGTTCAGTGACCCTGTGAGGAAACAGATCTTCCAGGTGGAGGGCATCAGCCCTGCAAACTGCAATATCTGAACTGAAAGGTTCTTCAGTCTTTCACCTTTGAGCTACCCTTCCCAAGACAGGACAAAAGCCACAGAGGGCAAGGGAGGAGACCCTCACATACTTTCCTTCCTCTTTATGCCAACTAGACTGCAGCTTAAAAAGCACTGCAGTGARACAGCTTTGAACTGTGTGTCAAAACTGAGCTGGAGTTCAAAGGGTGTACCTTAGTTATAGCCATGACAGTTTTACAAAAGGGGTCTCTTAATGCTCCAAGCACGAGCTTCAAGTGCTCCTGATCAGCCTAACCATAAGGCAAGATCTAGAAATTGTAAGGCCTTTAGGAAGCGAGCAAGCACACTGTGGACAGGCCCTCTTACAGTGTTTCCATACACACATCTGCACAACAGCAAATGAAAGGTCTCCCTTCACCAAAACCACCTGCACGCTCTGGCATTCCACACCAGCTCACCTCTCCCTGGGGTAAATTCAAAACGAATATCATTGAGTTCTTTTTTCGAATTCCTGTGGAAAGAAAAAAATTTATATAAAAGAGGTTGTTCCATTTCACTGATCAGTGTCCCAATGAGAGCACTGTCATTGAAGAGCGAGTCTGTGAGGAGAACTGAATTCGCTACATCCTTCCCCTTCAATGGGCAGAAACCTTTGACCTGGCAGCTCTCCTCAACGATTTGCCTGTCAATCCAACAGAGCTTTAGTAGGCTGAAGCACAGTACTTGCTTAAGGGCACATCGTTCCACTGTCTCTACAACTCAAAGCTGTCAGATTTACCCTTGGAGCACATCCTTTGGAAGAAGGAAGCACTAACTCACTCTACAGGTRAGTGTCCAGGAATGACTAGGAGATGATGCTCAGGAGTCCCAGTCCCATGTCTACTAAGATGGTTAAGGAGATAAGAGGCAGAGTCCTTAAATCGGAAAGGTCAATGTGCATAATGACGGTAGAGACCACGTACAATCTTTTCTCTCCATATTCCTCAGGACATAAACCAGAATCCATGCCTTGAGTTGGGTCAAAGCTCTTCAYTTTGAACTGGCCCAAGTGTATAAAGTTGTGCCTGAATAGCCAGATGATGCAAAAGGTCAAGATCCTTAATCCTTTTTAGGGAACTTGGCTAATTCCTTCCTACCCACCCCATCACATTTTAGGACACTTCAAATCTCTATCTGCAGTTCTTGCCAAACTGGAGAAATAGGTCAGATAAAAACTACTTTTCTGGGTCCCAGCTTTGGGARACTGGACAAAATCTGAGATGACAAAAAAAATATATGACCATCATCCTTTTTATTAAAAGGACAGATGGCAAGATGTGCTACAAAATCTTCAAGTGGCCTTCTCTACAAAGGCTCACTTTCACAGAACAGGTCAGTCTTGTGTATCCTTACCTTAACCTTAGTACAAGGCTGATGGGGACCTTCGTATCTTCTTGTACCGAGGCTGCAGCAGGGGCAGGTGGGGCCTGCAACAGGATTAGATTATTTTAAAGAAAGTTAATTTCCYTTTCTCAAATCTAAAACTAGAAATAACCTTAAGCAACTCTAAATACAAAGTATCACAGAAGTTTCACACATTACTGGAAAATTATGATACTACTGTGAAAAACAAGACATACTGGTATTCAAACAGGTGAACTTTATCCTTGAATTGTAGTTCTCTCTGCACTCATTTTTAAAGAAAAAAAAGTATTTGACTTTGAGAAATGCCAAACCAGCACGACACCAGAAGAGGTGGTGTTAAGTATAAAGAAACTGCTTGCTTTGCCTCAAAAAAAATAAGGTTTGAGGGAACTCAACCATTTCAAGACATTCTGTGTTTTAATCCTTGCCCTAAACATCTGGTTTTGGAAATCTCATAGAAATGTGAAGAGCACCTAGGGAAAAAATTAACCAGTAGATTAGCATATACTCTCATTAATTTTAGTGAAATCACAGGCTTTTGTTTTTTTTAAGAGCATCTAGTAGTGATTTTATAGCTGCCTGTTTACCTTCTGAATTACTTCCCATTAATTATTGGCATCTGTAGTCCAAGTATTTTATATTGTTTACAGCAAGAGCTTTCCAGTAAGAAAGATCCAGGAGGTTTCCATCTTTATAGTGTTTGTGATGCTTTCAGGAAAGGGCTAATTGTTAATCAGACTCCCCACACAGAAAAAAAACGTTTGCAAAATGGAAGAGACATCAAATCATCTGTACTGCACATGCTGATCTAGAGGTTTTAAATCTGCAGTAACTGGACAGCCTGGAAATCTTACCTTTTTTTAAAAAAAAAGAAAAAAAACATTATCTGGATCACTTAGTTTTTTTTCATGAAAGAAAAATTAACCCCTTTCACTTCACCTGTTGCTGCTCATGTGCTAATGAATCAGCACAGGGCTACTGACTGGTCTTGTTTAAATTAAAGCAAAAAGCATTACCAGGCCAGTGAAAACAAACAAGGGCCTGCAGGAAAGCCCAGAGATCTGCAGAACAGTAATCAATCAAGCTACAAGAACCAGAGGAAAGCTATAAAGAGCACCACATTGACACAGAGGTGCGCAGTTCACCTTAGGATAGACCACCAATAAATAAGGTAGTGGGCACCAGTGGCAGGGAGCAAGATATCCTACTAGTGCAAATCAAAACACTTCCATCATTTCCATTGAGGCCACACTGCTATGCTAATTTACTGAACTGAAATTCCTGGCCTTCACTGCTACTTCACTGTTGCATAAAATTCAGGGATTAAATCACTGGCCCTATTTCAAAAGATTTGAAAGGGTATGATTTAAGCATTAAAGCCAGCTTAAAATAGCCAAGAATATGTCAGTCTCCAACTCCATTATTTTTGTTTAAGGACTAATGTGCTGTCTATAATGRTTTTGTAAACAGGAACATGAGCTGACTGCAGTGAAGTGATATACATAACTTTCTTTAAAACAAAAATTATGAAATGCTTCTAGGAAGGAGCAGGTCCAAGAGTTAATTTTCTGACCATCACTGCCAAGCCTCTTGCCCTTGGCCTGCCAAWGGATCATACCAGCTTGACCCCGTCCAACAGCAACTGCCTCGCCCACCAACAAGTATGAACATTAGTGCCTTTTATAAAGGGGTACCATCATTCAGGAGTCTGGCAAACTCTGCTGTGCTTTACTTTATCCAGCCTCAAGACATATTCCAAGTATTTTAGTAATGATTTGGTTTGGCCATTTTTCTACCTTTAATACAAGTCAGGAGTTCTTTTCTGAATAAGCCTGCTTATTTGATCCATACCCTATGCTTTTAAGATGACACAAATAAAAATTAAAGAGGAACCTGTCAAGCTTTTATGTTCCCTGTATTTCCCCTTAAAGGTTCATTCTCCCCTCTCCACCTGAAATGGAAGTGTTTAGAATAGCATCAGGTTCAGAGTTTCCCAAAGATGGAGTTTATCTGTGATTTTTAACAACTAGAAAGACAGTTTTAATCCAGGCCTCCTCTATCTCTGCTGAAGTTTGAAGAACTGGCATCTTCCAGTTTCTTCCTCTCACTTTTCTCCCCATGCTTTTCTCTGGTAGACTCTGGTGCCAAGAGGCACAGTCAGACCCTGTCTGTAAACACTTCACCTAAGACATCAGAAACAAGCAGCTSACATTCCAATGAGATTCCCCTTTTTCTTGTCTTTATTCTTGCCTAAAGTCAGGTAGCGTACAATCCCTGAAAAGCTGAAAGAGTCACTGCTCACCCACAGAACAAGAATGAAAGAAGTTGAGTCCACATTGTCCATCATCCTTTTACAAGCCACCAGCTCCGCCACACCTATGTAATCAGCAACACTAATACAACTCCAGACAAGCAGCTTTCATGGTTTTAGTCCATCTTTACATAATAGTCTTGAACAGAAAGGTGAAGTGCAAGATTGAAACCTGGCAGGAAGAGTTTCTAATCTTACCATGGCTGCTGCTGCTGTTGCTGTAGGAGCCTGACTAGGTGCAGGGGCAGCAGCTTGAGGTTGTGCAGGTACTTGCCCTGCTGCCTGAGGTAGTTGAGTAGATGTCTGTACTGGAATATTGAGTGAAGGACCTTGGGGCTCAGCTGATGGGAACAGCTGCAAACAAAATCAGAAAAAGAATTTGACTTCAGACTCAAGCATCTGCTTTCCACAAAGTACCTGTTAGCCAAATAAATCACTTAAAACTAACTGCAGTGCCAAAGGCATTCCTCAGCCTCCAAAAGACTAAGACTAATCCCAAGCTGGTGTTCAAGAGTTTCAGTGTTTTCTAATGCCTAAGGGCCCCTTCTGCCCTGAACTTTCAGTTTTGCTCACCAGTAAGGAAGGACAAGAAACCACCACAGCAGCATGACTGTAGATCTTGACCAAAAAAACCCAATCAAACAAACAAATAAAAAAAMCACGTTGTAGCTAGCAAGGCTGGATGTACGCAGACCATACACTAACTTGGAAGGGTGCTATATTCTGTAGTTTCCTGTTTCTCAAAATCTGAGTCCTATTGATATTTCCATGTAGCCACACATTCAAACCACTCTGCTTTGATCTGAAGTTCCATTCGGAGAACACAGCATAGCAAAGCATAAAAATATTAGTTGACATTTTATCTGTTTTCAAACAAATGTCAGTCAAAGCACTCTGGATATTTAATTGAAAAGTCATTCAGATAGAATATGAGTTCTCCAAAAAACAAGACAAGTTTGCTTAGGTCTAGACTTAGTCCCTTGCAAAAAAAAGTATACACAATTAACYTGGGGTACAGGAGAAAAGAGCTGAATGAAAGCTAAATCTTATTTCCATCTTGAGTTTTTCAAAGTTAATTGATTTTGTCATGGCAGCCAAAGAACTGAGAGTTTGACAGCACTTGTTCAGTATGCCTTCCAACTTGCACTAAACAATAGGAAAAAATATCTCACTCTGGAAGCTGAAAATCTGAAACATTAGTCCTTCACATTACAATATGTTAAGGGATACATCACAATATGGAAGCTCATCCCAGAGAGATTCTATTTTTCATTTTTTTCTTTCAATTCAGAGCTTATTCAAAGTTACAGAACCAAACTGATTGTAGGCTTGAGATCTGCTTTTATAATCAATGAATCGTTGGAAATGGATGAAGTTTGAACAGGACAGCCTAACTCAAAACTGATTTCTAGGAGATGGCTCTATTTACCTCTCCACACAGATATGGAAAGGAAAGATAGCACAGTCTCTGTAAAATAAACAGCCTCTATCACTGAAACATAAGATATACCACTATTCCTAATGTAAAAAATACAGGCCAGTTCTAGGGCTGAAGGGAAGATTATAAAATGCAATCAAAACTTTGTTTGCTACATGTACTACTACAGACTTGGTTCAAGTCTGTAGTAGTACAAGTCAACCCAGCCTTAGGTTCAAACCAGTATATTAGACTAAGCAAAACAGGCATTTCAAAGGGTTTGTTTTGTTTTTTTAAAGGAAATCAGGAGACTCTTATTTTGTTCAGATTGTTCTTGGGACTGATTATTTTATAACACAGACTTTTGCCATTGCATGTAAAGTTCAAAAAATATTCCCCAAAGTTACTTAGAAAAACCTCTTGGCATGAAACAGCCAATGATTCATTTTCTAGGGAGGCTTTCAAGCAGAGCTAAGCTAAAAACTAGCCTCTAGTTCACACAGTATTGTTTTCAAAGGCTAATAAAAACAGATCCTTGTGACAATAGCAACGACCAGGAGTCATCATTTCGGGAAGCCATTTGCAGTTATAACTTACCTCAGAATTCTGTACAGATTCTTTCACTCTGGGAGACTAAAAAACAGAAGAAAAAAGTTGTCATTGCACRGACAAAAGTGAACCTGATTGACGAGCAAGGACTTGTCAAAACAATACTGAACATATAAAGTCAAYGCAACTGTTTAAGTTGTGTACACCAATTAAGATGTATAAAAAAGTGAAGCCACATGATTTGTTGGCAACTTAATCATATCATAATACCMAGAAACATAATGTCATGTTCCAGGACTTGTAGTTTGCATCAGTGCAGTAGCATACAATTTACACGCTGCTATAACTGTTAACTGATAGTGAAATCAAGTACTCTTGAAGACCATGTAGATCAGATTACATTGCTTGGATTTAAGCGCGCTGAGATAGTAAAATTCATTTTAAGCTACTTAACTCTTATAGAAAATAAGCAGCACAAATCTGCCTTGCAGAATTTAACTGGAAACCAAATTCTTTTCATACACCTAGGAGACCAKTTTGCAAACCAACTTGCTTAAACCATACTAAAGCTTAAAAATTAGCTGTACATGCGCTACTTTACAGAAAATACTCCTTGCCTGCTTTTCCTGCCCTTCAACTCTGTATTATGCTATGCTTTCCATTAGAAAGCAGAAAATCAACAGCTGTACACAAGTTCAGCAGTGCAACATAAAAGATTATCAGGGGAATAGAGGGGAAAGTGCAGTCAAAACAGTATCAGCAATCTTTGCTTATCAGCAAAACAAAGATAACATGCATTAGTTACTTCAYATGAGCTAGAAGTGATTGCCAGGATCACTGGAAAGGATTACTGAAAAACTCTGCAATTAAGAGTCTGTAGTTTTGACTTCCAAGAGTTCTGATTACAGCATAGAGATGAACAAGTGTGAAGGCTTGGTCTATGCTGGGATTAACAAAAAAAAAAAGTTCCTTCTCTACACAGTAGTCTAAAAGACAGGTCTAGGACAACATGAGTTTCACAGAAGAACAACACTTTCATCATCCCACTAACTTAACTGGCGCAGATCAGGTCAATTTGTAACATATTATCCAGAGGTCTCCCAYGAAAGAGAGGTCTTATTCCCATAAAAACAAGTTGTGAAAAACTCTCTGCACAGGAAGGGAAGGAACAGTTCCTCCACTAAGTACAGAGAGTGTCAGGAAAGAGAGTCATGCAGCTGGAAAGGTAAAGCCCAAAATCCATCCCGATGCGTTAAACCTTCACTTGACAGTTACTAGGYAAGATGAAAAGCATGGCGTTGCTCCCAGAGACACTCTGCATCTGCAGGCCACAGCTTCAGCGCTGTTCACAAAACTCATATCCAAGAGCACCCGGACGCCTCAAGGAATAATTTAAGGGAAGATTGTCTGAAAGATCACAGTGTGCTAGGCAGTGTACAGACAAGTACGGGAACACTGGTCCTGCCCCACGGTTAACAGCTGACTCAGATACGTGGCAAGTAGAGTTAAACTAAAAAAAGCGAAYGGACAGAAGGGGAACAAGACAAACATTAAGAGGTTTACCTAATTAAGGCACAAATATGACAACCTGGGTATGTGTTTAAATATACTAGTTCTTTTGCCTGTGTTATCAGATGATGTAAAGAACCAGGAAAACAAGACACACTGTGCTATTACACAGATTTACTGCATAATGGAAGATGARTGATTTACAGTTTTTTCAATTGCACCTACAGCAGTTGCTGTAATGTGAATTCAAAACTTCAAATGCAGAGAGCAAAAAAGCTCAATAAGTATTAAGACTGCTCTATAAGGGATCAAAATGCTCTAGGTGCACAGGCATTCCTATCTTTTAGCATTCTGGTTGAAGAAAATGACTCAAAACAGTGCAGAAAAAAGATATCTCGGGCAGAATTTGACTACCTAAACAGAGATACGCAGTTAGGTCTAAGGTGTCCTGGCACCCTACTTGGCCCCCATAAAGACAAAGGTATCCCAAAGATTTGTGTCACATCTGCATGGGATRCAATATAAATCTACATTTAGGTAACTGAACTGAGATCTACTGTTCCAACATTTGTCCTTCGTTAAAGTGCTACAGCTACAAGAGCACCTTAACATTTTCTACTAGGACTACTAGATTTCAGGGTAGCTGACCGCACAGAACTAGGCCTTATCTGTTTCAGATTTCAGCTGCAAGSATAGGTCCCATCGATTTCACCTCCATCCTGGAGATGGCAGTAGGACAAAACCTCTCCTGATACTTCCAGAGGAAAGCATCTCAAACATCATCAAGCCCCCTAAAACCAACAGAACATCCTTGCTCAAGTGAATTAGTAGTATTCTGAACTGGGAGCAGATAATTTGAATTCGTGTTTCCAATTACACTCAATATCCCTGACTGAGACCAGCTATGTCCCAGAATAACTACAGAAAAGAGTTCAATAGGCGCTCATCAACATTCAGCCTGCTTTCCCTGGTTCAGCTGCAAACTCTTCAGAGAAGGGGTCATCAAAACTTACTGCAAACCATACTGAAAATAAGGCCCCAAGCTTCCCAGGGATGCTTAGATATACTGCAGTTAGAAAACAAAAGAGCTATCACCGAGCTTGAGAACCAACCCTGAGCTGTGAAATTGCTGCTCTGCCTTCCTCACTTTCTTCATCTAGTTCATCATCGCTCCATTCCCAGCCACCATCTTCAGTCTTATGAAGGCGCCCACTGGAACCTGGGACTCGCCGGACCTACTCAGCACAAAGATAGAATGGCTACATGACATTCCAACATTTTTCTTCTTTTTTTTTTTTAAAAAAAAAGGAAAAATAGCACAAGAGCATCTTCAGATTTTACTCAGTCTACCAGCATGTTGAAGATTTTATTAGGATGTTTAAGTCTGTATCTAGAAAATACCGCATTACTATCCTGCTCATTAAAAATATGAACACAAGCATAGAAAGTAGTACAACTGTAACACCTAAAAAGCCCATGAGATTTTTCAGTACCTTTTTGGATCTTTCAGTGATTGTTGGTGCTCTCTGCAACATCTTCTCTTGTAAAAATTCTTTATTCTGCAAAAGGAAAAAACACCAAACATCTGCATTGCTGAAAATGCTTTTTTCATTATCAGAAGCACTTAAGAAATTAAAGCTGTTTCAAAACTATTTTCAAACTGAAGTGTTGCATGCCTTTTTTWAAGCAAATAACTGAGCTGTAAAAGGAAATGCACTCCCTTCTTCCTTTAGGCAACAGTTTATGTTTCCTTCCAAGTAGTTTTTAAGCTAATGATTGCATTTTTCCTCCATAAAGTGATATGGAACTGACAAGAAGTTGTATCTGTTTTACTGCAGAACATTGCTGGATTTATGATACCACGGTATCTGATATCTTAGTGAGACACTTGGCATTCTTCCATTTGCAGCTACTGCAACACCTGGATCGAGCCACTTTTGCCAAAGTGAAGAGGGGAGCAGGATGCAGGAACCGCCAGCTCACAGGAGCAACAAGACCTGGAAACTGGGGCAGGCAGAGTTACAGCGTGGCTTGAGAAACGTCCAGCGGCGGCTGGAAAGCCCCGCTGCCGGGCCCTCTCCCGCAACTTCCCCTCGATGGTTCCCTGAGCTTCGGATGGCAAGCCGCAAGACACACGCTATCGTATTCTGCTATATGCCTTTCAGCATAAATAAAACGTACTTTTATACAATATAGACTGTATTTATATGTAGTTTAATATGAACATATTAAAGTCCGACTCTTCTGTCTTCAAATTACAGCTGTCAGCCTGGCAGCAGCTGAAGCTGAAAGCAATTTAACACTTAGTGTTCACTGGCATACGTTTTTGCTTGAGGTGCTGGTTTAAGTATTGCCTCATTTATCATTATGTTAATTTTCTATTGCCACATATGCTAATATGTTACTCTGCAGCAGTTTAATGAAAGCACAAAGGAGATTTTATACACTGTGAAGTGTAACATGAACTGAAACTAGTACCAGCCAAACGGAGAAAGGTCAGCAATGCGTAAGCCATCTCCTTGTCACCTCGAACRCCACGCACGCATTCACATGTGTGCGGTGTACGGATGTGGACAGTTCAGTTCCCTAAAATCCCATTAAGGTCAATGAAAACCTAGTTAATACCATCAAGAGCCCAGACAGCAATTAAATTTGCCCTAAAGCAAACTGCTACATTCAGTAAACTGGATCGCATTCAAGACTTCCTTGGTTGCATTTATTAGATCCTCTGTCAACTTTAATAGGACACCCAGCTCCTATATAGATGCCTGGATATGGGCACTTTCATTTAAACATCTTAATCTGTGAGCTGAAAAYTACTTTCATTAATTGGTAAAGCTATTGTACCATCCCTAGTATCAGGTATCTTTTTGACAATTTAACCTGTGTACTACTGTAAAACTTACTTATTTTAAGATCACAAGCATGCTACAGACAAAAAAAAAAAAATAAGTAACCACGCTTCCTCATTCCCATGTGAATATAAATTCTTCCCTTGACTATTTCTGTTCATCTCCCCCCACAAAACCTCACACATTAAGCTCCAGGCAGTAAGCACGTAAACGCTGTTTGTTGCCAGCTCACTGCAATCTATCAAGGCTAGAAACAGAAGTTTTCTGCTGCTTTGTAGCATAGGATCTTCACTTTCCATGAGGCAGCACAGGGTGAAAAAGCATTAAGCAAGCCCCCACACAGTGGGCTCTRTTCATTGCTTGGCATAGAGACTGATTATAGAGGTTTCTAAAATACAAGTTACATTTACTGCCACAGAGACCTGCATGGTTAGACATGCAGCCAGAACGGCACCATTACAAGAGAAGATAAAACCCCCAAACCCACTGAAAGACATTTAAATGCTCAAGAATTTCTAGATAATTTCTTTTAATAGCAGTACACACAAGTAAATACAGAATAGATGTATTATTTTCTACCCATTCACAATGACCYATTCAATAGCTATGCTGGCCCTAAACAGAACTGCCATCCTACASTCATGCCAGTAAAACTTTCACCATACTTATGCTTTGGGTAAGTCCTCCCCACTGCCTCTGCACAGATCARTTTAGGAAGTGTTTTCTTACCTTTGCTTTTGTGAAAAATTTGTGTCTTAATAGTTCAGCTGCTGTAGGTCTGTCAACAAAAACAGAGGCAGAGAAAACAGTTATAAACAYTGCCTTTCAATGCAACAGTCTTCCAGGCTGCTGCAGCTTGCAAATAACATGACCAATCTCATACGAGCATCACCTTCTCCTGCACACATCCCCTAAAACCAGTCAATGTATTCCAAGTATTTTTCTACCACTGGTCTTTTAAACAACAACRCAGTCCAATCAAAGCCAGTTCTGTTAAAAAGCAGTGAATAATTTGGGGGTGAGGGAGGTTCTCATTTCAATGTTGAATTCAAATCTTTTAGAGCCTGCACGAGGATCACAGAAACAACTTGCTGAGAACTCAAGTGAAGGACTATCAACTACGGTAACAGTGCAGTACTAGCAGCGCGCAACTAAAAGCTAGTTCAGATACACTTCGTCACATATATGTAATTCACTCTACTAAATGTAAATGCAATAATCAACCTTTGTCTAGTAGAAAAGGAGTAAATCTAAATTATGTTTCCCTTTAAGTTGGACTTGTTAAATACTAAGAAAGACAGATACCCCTTGGTCAATTTAGAAGGAGCTTTCTAAAGTCCCAGGCCTATATGAAGAAGCTCATAGCATTTCTTCTGCTGTGAACTGTGCTTAAATAGTGACAAAATGTGATTAGTGACTTACAAAGGCTATTCATTACAGGATTTATTTCACCTCAGACCATGCTAACAAAGTCATCCATCCTTTAGCAAGGAAACGATGAAATGTAATTGCACTAACTTCTCATTCTCTCTGGCAACTCATACACCTACACCCACATGTGTATACCTCATTCTGCAAGTTGCCTTTTATGGGTAGACCTCTTGCCCTCAGTCAGGATTATTACAGTAAATGTTACTGGTGCTTGAGAAGAGAGAAGGGACATGCAGTGATTGAATATGCTATGTTTAATTTTCATCAGCACACATTCTATCCTGCAGGGATAGGACATGTTTTAAAAAATGAGAGAGAGAGTATCAAGCTGGGGGGAAAAAACCTTGCTATCAGCATTTATCAAGCACTTAACTGGATTCATTAAGTATTTCAAATGCAAAGCTTGTTAGAAGAGAGAGATCCCATCTCACTGTGCGTGAGAAGCCTTTGTTCCAGGATCTGTCACAAGAGGGAACTGAAAAATGTCTTCATTATTAGTATTTTATGAAGGGACTTTTCTCTTTCCAGAACTAGCTTGCTTATCAAGGAAAAAAAGAAAATTAAGGTAAAATCGATCTGTAGAAATGCTCACTTATTTAGCTTTGCATTTTAAGGAGCACTATTTTTAATGCAGGGTGAACGTTTCCTCCAAGCAGCTTTGCTGAGCACTGGCAAATGCAAATGCCCCTCTACTACAGAAGCGTTTCTGAGCTCCCCTATATTACACACTACAGTTTTAAACAGTGCCATAGACAACTAGACTCTCACGCAGCTCTGAATGATGCCATAAAATAATGATACAGTGCTAAACCCAGAACTACAACATATGCACCACCCCCTGYCTGATATTTCTAACAACATTGAGTAATCGTGCTACTGTTGCAAGAAAGACTGGTGGCAGAATCAGGTCACTTAAGCAACTGGTATTGATGAAAACAGGTTGGGTAAAATTTGCCAGTATTTTTCATAAATTTCCCCTTAGAACAGATAYTACTTAAGTCAAAACTACACTGAAAGCCTTCTTTGCACTGGCAAATTTGGAAAAAGGTTGTTCAAGAACGTCCACAAGTAAACACATATTGCCCAACATGCTATTTCTGATTTACAAGGACAGAGCTGTTTTGATTAGAAACAAAACATGAACATTGCAATCACCTGCTGGAGGCAGCAAGAGGGAGAACAGTACAACACAAGCAGCAGACTGAGATGCATTCTCATTAACCCAAAAGGAAGACACATGTCCTAGCCAGTCATAGTGACAGACATTTATCCTTAAAATAAGGACAGCCAAGAGACTTTGCTGCCACACAGAAGGACTGCTGTGCTCCGTGTGACTGAAAGGCTGAAGAGTCAGAGCACACATCAGCTTTACAGAGTATGYTGAGCTGGGGGATTTTAAATTTATTTTGATGTTGGCAATCAACTCTTACCTTTTTTCAGGGTCTTTCTGTAGGCACGATGAAATCATCTTCCTAAATGACTTCCCATACTTCTTCAGCATCTCCTTATCTTGCACACCAGTCTCCAAAGATGGAGGATCATTTTGTAGCGTCAGCATTAAAACCTAAAAGTATTATATCTATTGGCAATGAGATTTTCTTGGTCTTCGTTAGAAGCAGATCTTGAGAATGTAATATTTTAAATAAGCATTTTCACCCAGCAGGCAAATTAGTAAGGGTTGTTTCATTACAGTGGCTCTCTGAGCGTAGTTTGAACGCAGACTGAAGCTTTTCTTACAGTTTAGGCTGCCATCTCCCATTCAACAGTGAGAGCTCACCTCACTACCTTCTCCTCAAGGCAATTACAGGGTCTTTGCTACCACACTTGCTAAACCTGTGGCAACAACTATTTTCAAGGCCTTTATGCCTCTGCAATCCAACTGATATCAACTGATAGGTTCAAGACTTGGACAACAAGATCAAGAGCCACCTCCTCCTCCTCCTCTTCTCAGGAAGCCAGGCTAACCTCTACCCAAAGGGCTGCGCTGCTGCTATCTATCACACCTTCCAGTCCACAGCCTGCCACCGAATGCAAGGTTGGGATGTGTTTCCAGGTCAGTTGGGTGCAAGGAAAGGTGTAAGTGTAGCAAAATATAGATTTTCTTAGTTAGAAAATAAAATTAGATTCTCTTTCATGTAGCACTGCAAGAGCAGGTGAAATCCTTTCTGACACAAGCACCCATCAAGCCAAACTGATTATTTCCTTTGCATCACTCAGATATTTTGAAGGAAACGAAGAAAATTACTCATTTCCATTTTCACTTGTCACCTACTTACAGATGCAAAGCTATTTTTAGAAAAGGAAGCAGCACAGAGCACATTTAAATAGCTTTCAACAGCTATATTGCTTAGGGCAGCAACAGCCCATCAATCTAGCTGAAATTAAACAGTCTGCAACAGGATTCCCTGCTTTTTTTTCCTTCCTCTCCTTGGAGGGTCACTTAATGGATGGGACATTTTGCTGCATAACAAAATTAATCTGCAGTGAACTACAATTACATTCAATAGATAAGAGACAAAAGCCCTCTTGCAGTTTGCAGTACTGCAACCCATATCTGATAGAAGTGGAGATTAGTAATTCTCTCYGCCACATGACAACACACAGCACTAAGTAGGTGCTCTTCATATTCAAAGCTGCAACTCATGCATTCAAAATATAGTAAGAGAAGAATAGCAAGCAGAAACTACTGGAAAACATTACTAAGACTTAGAGCACACAAGGGAGTACCAATGAAAACAGTGGCACCTAAATCAGCAGAGTATTTCCCTGAACTCCTAACTGGTTTGCCAAACCACTGATGTATTGCTATCTTTAATTGCATTTCTAAATCACTTAGGTGTTCAAAAATGTTCAAAAATTTCTGCACAGAGCAAACCTTAAAATTAATACTGTTCCTACAATAGTGAAACTAATTCAAAGTCTTGGCATTTAAAGCCATATACAGATGTCCCTGTTCTCATTTCTTTGGAGCTACTGGACTCCCTCAAATCCAATGTAATTTGAGAGATGGACCGGGATGCACCCAGGTCCTAGAGGTGATGTCCACCTTGCACAGCACTTTAGCAGATAAAACACTCAGAATAGAAAAACTTGCTCCAGAGAAGCCTAAAATTGAGGGAGTTACAAGCCACAAGCCCCCCAGTCTAGGTAAGTAGTCTAACTACAAGGTTATAGGTTTTCTGAAAGGGCTTTCCACTCCTTCCTGTTCAATTCAGGAGTAGAAACAAAGTGGCCTTCAAGAGAGTAGGAAATACAGAAGGAGTTCAAAATTTKATGAGAAAAGGCCCCATCAGATCTCATAAGGGGCTAAGAAAGATCTCAAAGCTGTCTTGAAGTCAGGATGTTTCAGACCCAAGTTGACAAGGTAGACTTTTAATTAAGATACAGACTCCCCAGAAGAGGAGTACACACTGGAAGAGGCTCTTGGTTTAAGAATCAGGAAATAGGGAAAGTTAGTGAAAAGCAATCTAAATTTCAGGATACTTAAAAAGGTTTTTGAAGTATCAGTGTTTAACCAAAAAAAAAAATAATCCCCTACTTCAGCTTCAATAAAATACAAACGTTGATGTTCCCATGGCATTTTGTACTGAGGTGGTACTTCCCAGAAAAGCCCTACCTGGACTCAGTGATTAACAGTACTGTACTAGTGTTAAAGAAATCCTTTTGGGATAACTGATAACAGGATTTCTGAGGAGGATTATCAACGCAGGAGAAGGAATGTCTTTCTCCCGGTATCACTGCATACCAGATAAGATGTTCTGAATCATTAGCTATAGCCCTAGAACGATCCGCTACCTTCAGAGGCTTCAGAATTGAGGCATGCAGCACCATCCTCATGAATGGTGGCCCTGGCAAGTCTCAGGATCTACGTAAGAACTATGCACTGTTTAAGGTAACACTGATTAAATGGTGTTATTTTTTTTCCCTTTAAGGTGACTTCACACAAATTTAAGAACCACAAGAGCAAGTCAAAAAGGACAAGTACTGTTCAACAAGAGAATCAGAGTATACTGATGATTTCTCAAGCACAAGCATCTGAAGACAACTCACCTTCATTGGTGGGTATTTATGGTAAGGAGCTGCCCCCGTAGCCAGTTCGATAGCAGTGATTCCAAAGCTCCAGATGTCTGCCTTGAAATCATATCCTCTGACCTGAAAAACAGTAGATGTTAGCATGTGCATTTTTCGCTCTCCTGCACTACAATCCCCTTTCTTTAGCCTTCATTGTTACAAATCCTTTTGTCCCTTCCTTTCATTTCTCATGAGCGATTTGGAAAGACCAGCACCCTAATGTTAAGCACAGATGGAAAGAACACTTGCCCCCACCCCAACAAGTTCCTTACATCTTCAGGCAGAAAGTGTATTAGAAAGTCATTGTCTGATGAAAATTATGGTCTTGGACTGTGCGGCCAGGCTTGCCGTATCATAAGCCACGCAAAGCGTAGAACATAAAAAGGCATCGGGTTCAACCAGGCTTCAACTTCCACACCAACACAGAGAGTCATTAARCAAGCATACTGAAATGCTCAGGGTTAGTAGATGGACCGTTAKCCCCTTGGGACATATGCCTCACTACACTTTGTCAACCACGTAACCGATTCAACTGCAAGCACGCTCAATCCTGAATCTTCAGGACTGGAAATTACACGCCAGCTCAGTAAAAAGCCCCTCATTCCTGTCTGCATAGTATTATTCCCCTCTTTGCTCCAGCTGACATTAAACACAGACTTGTTCAGGGAAATTTATAGTATTTACTTCCTCTCATGCACATGAAAAAATATTTCACATGCCAAGGCGGTTACTTCCTCGTTATCATTAGGTAATATTTTGGCATTTGCTTTCTCCAACTGCAGGGGAAAGACATTGTGTACTAACTTCAAGAGCAGCTACAAAAAAAAAAAAGTGCTTTAGCTACACAAAACTTTGTATTCCTTCTCACTAGACTACAGAAAAATTAATACCAAATCAGAGCAAAGCTAACAGTGTAACTGTGTCCAGCTAAATTAACAAGCTTTAAAAAGATGCCCACTGMGAGGAAGCCAGAAATGTTGCCCAAGCTGCTTTTAAGATGGTCTTGAAATTTGAGAAGCAAAAAGAACCCCCCCTTCTTGCACAACTTTGCATATGAATGTATATAATGATACTATAACTGAATTAAAWTTTCTTATAGCAAGAGTCCTGTATCTTCCACTAATTTCCCAAATTTTGTAGGCATCATTTTCACAGGCCTCAAACATTTGGAAGGGTGYTTGAAGTGCTACAGTTTATGGACGCCATAATTATGACTGGATTTCAAATAATTTTAACTAAGCACAGATACCTTATAGAATGTGAAAAAAACACAGTACAGGAGGAAATAAGCTCTAAGTTTTATAAATAATCTGGTAGTAGATTTATACACCGTGCAATTCCCCATTCCCCAACAGTGTTTTAACTGTTTAGTATTTATTAAACCATTCAGTCCTGCTTGCAAATGAAAATTTGCATGTTCAACAGTTTCTGCGGCAGTTGTTCTCTCTGACTTTTATCTAGGACATATTAGTCACTAATCCACAGTTAAATTATAACATTTATTTTTCCTCATCTATTTTTTCCATAAATGAGTCAAAACGAGCATATTTTTGAAAAAAACAGAATACCAGGATATCATGTATGTGCACGCTAAAGGAACTTAGCTATGCTGAAGCAAACCAGCTAAAATTGAGACAATAATATCTCATAAAGGYAGCTAACCCTCAGCTGCTCCTTTTTTTTTTCTTCCCTTTAGATATAACAACTGAGAGTGACACCTGCTGGAAGACAGCAAGATAATATAAATACATTGACAGATTTCTTAGGAGCACCCAAAATAGCTACTTGCCATCTAATACTTGCAGCAAGTTAAATGTTCACAGCCTTCACAAAAGCAAATTCCCTAGAAAAACTGTCTCCCTTAGGAAACGCTTAAAACATTTCCCACTGGAAACATCCCCTTCTTCACAAAGCAGGAGTGGGGGGGAATCCTTGTTCAAATTTCTCCCAAACTTCAATATATTTTGTGGCAAACAGTAAGAAAAAAGTAACAAGMCAGGTTTATTGTTTAAAACAATGCTGTTCCAAAATATTTTCATCTCAAGTATCTAGGGAATTAAAAAAAAAAAAAAAGAAAGGACATTCACAGTTAGCAGTATTTCTGCTTGGTACATACTCTAAAAAGCAAATCCTGAGTCTGGCTTGCTCTTAAATGATTTATAAGGCTATGAGGGATAACTTTTAAAATGTATATGGTGCTGAACATCAAAGCAACAGTAGCTAGCTGCAAAATGCCTTGCTAGGACTATAACACAATTTTGCTGGTGGACCTTGCTCACCAACAGGCAGCAGCATTTCATGTTAAAACAAAGTTTGCAGGTGGCCTTTATCAGCAGCCACACGAAGCTCCCCACTACAGTTTAGTCTAGGAGTAGTGGAGGACAAAAAGCAACAGACCTCCACCCAACAGGAAGAAGCATGACATCTTTCAGCAAGCCAAAAGAGCAGAGGAGGAGCGGGGTGGAGGGGGAGGCAAGCACTCCWGAATATTTACAATCTGGATATTCACAAGCCAAGAGAAACTAAAGCTGAATAAACTCAACTGCACATTATTTTACTATAACAACTCCCCACTCAGATATGCTGCAATTAACTACCTTGAATTCCCAGATTTGCAAGAGCCGAAGAGGATGTTACCTTGCTGTGTATGTGCAAATCTACCATGTGTGCACAGCTACTTATAGCCTACCTCATATTTAGGCATGAGGGAAGGGGTAGGTTAGTCCTCTTTACACAAGAGGATAAAAGTATGAGCTGTCTCATACTCACCTGGTGCAGCAGCCTGCAGAGACACAATAGGGTAAGAAGCTTTTGAACACTGAATACCCCACAYTTGGCTGTAAAAGGCAAACCTAGGGCAACCATGTGGTTTTAAAGCCTTACAAGATGCAAAATAGTCACACTGGGTTCAAGAAAACATGGTCACTGCTGACAACAGACCAAGTCTGCCTGCAGATCAGCTACAAGGATGCTAGGGAAGAGCTCACCTGCTCCATAACTTCCGGTGCCATCCAGCAAGGTGTRCCCACAAAAGTTTTTCTGACTTTATTTCTCGTAATATCACCACCAGTGGCCAAAAACGCRCTAACACCAAAGTCTGAAAACAGAAAAAAACAGATTTTACTAAGAATATATCCAGAACAAACTAACAGGTTTGCCCCCACACACCCCCAAACTTCCCCCCACACCCCAAATATTCCCAGACATCTGTTAAATACTAAACCATAACGTTACATGTGAGGGGTTTTCTAATGAACTAAGAACGATCAAGAGTTAGCTAAGAATGCTATTAAATGAATACACTGTGGTCCACCACTCAATTACTCCAGAGAGCAAAGCTTTCAGCCCTGGTCTGTAGAGAGGAAAATTCCATTTTCCATTAAGGCTCACCACTCACATTAAAGTATCTCCAGCAGACCTGCTACTGTGCACAGATGCCTTTAACAGATTTTTAAAAATATATATACATAAATCTCTATATCTATATATCTATATCTATCTATATTTCTAGATAAATACAGAGAAGATATACACGCATATACACATTTAAAAATATATTACTAAAATTATATATAGTTATATAGATAGATAACTGAACTTCAACTAGTACCTTTTTGTCTCCTGTGCCTTGCAACAATCATGACTAATATTTACAGCAATGGAAAGTTTTCTGAACAAAGTAGTCACGCACATAAGTCACTAGAGAGCCTACATTTTAACTGATACAGCTGCATCCTGACAACAGGAGGTATCAGAGCATTATTGCAAGTGTYGTGTTACCAGAACATCCTTCGCTTGGTAATTCTTCCATCCCCAAGAAGCTCAAAGTTTTCAATTTGGACACCAGAAGCTATTCCCATTAAGGCAGCAGTAAGGCGACCCTACAATTTTCACAAACCGAAGGACCCTCGAGGCTGCCCCGTGCACACCCTGTTAGTGCTGCTCATTAGAGTAAGCCGTTCTTTTAAATGAGGACTACGCTTTCCAAGATGACATGGGTGTTTTGGGCAATTAAGGATGACTGGAAAAGGGGGATCTGTAAACAGCAGCAGTTCTGTGCTGGGAAGGCAATGCAAAAACAATGTTTGTTTGGAGAAGTGAAAAACAAAAGAAGATTTGACAGCCAAGTTATAAGTCAGASGGCATGACAGAATTTCCTTGGGAGAAGGAAAAAAAAAAATCAGGTGACAAGGAAATTGTAAACAAGTTGCAGAAGTATTTCCTTCCAACTTGATCTAAAATACATTCCTTTTGTACTGCAAAATTATAGATCTGTAATTGGTCATTCCATGTAACTCAACATATACATGTTTTACAGTAAGAACAAACTATAGGTCAAATATACACAATCTTTAATGTAACTTTTGAGATTGAGAATCAGCTTGGAGAACAAGTCTCTTCAATTCCCAGGCTATTTCATATAAAGGAGTAGTCATCACACGCACCTGGTTTGAAAACTGGTAAAACATAGCTGCTTGACACAGTTAAATGCTACTGCAAAAGACTTGCTCAATGGCTTAAGGATGTTATCCACACTGAGGAATTAATTGCTACAAAAGGATGTTTTTCTCAGATTCACAAGCAAGAGCATCCACTTGAGAACAGTCTCCAGCTTCCCTCTGCATCCCATCAGCAGTGGGAAAGGTCCTTTTGCACTAGGCTCTCAATACTTGAGAAACACCAGTGAAACTATCACTCAGAAAAATAAGATGCTACAGTTTCCAGCTTACTCTGGTTAGATATCCCCAAACAGAAACCCGAGTACTCATTAAAACACTAGAAATTTATAATCAAAATTTTACAGTAAAGGAAAGGAGGTTTCACAGAAGTCACGAGGCTAAAAACAAGCACCAACAAATGCCTGTCGTGGTTTGTCTTCCCGCAAATGTGTTATGCTATCCTCTTCCTTGGAGGCATCTCATACTGCTGATCTTGCAGATGTAGCATTGACTAGACGGATCACTATATTCCTCTCAGCACTGCAACCTCTATTCTCCGGAAAACCCACCAGGTCCGCTTTCTGCGGCACCAGTTTTCCCTTGTGATCTTCTGTGTACATCCCTGCTTCTCTCAAAACTGAATGAGATTCCAGGAAAAAAAAAGCTCAGAATAAAGTTATGTGCATTTCACTGCTTATTACGAGTAGTACTGAACGATCCACTCTTCTAAACATGAGATCAACTAAAACCTTTTATCAGTATTATCTTTATTTTAAATAAACTTTTCCAAGTGCCAACAGCATGCTATTGTGATGTGCTGTATTTAAAATTGTGTATATTATCTTACCTCAAGTTTCCATGCAGTCATTCTGCGGGTAAAGGAAATACCATTCAAAGCAAAAGCATCCCAGCAGTAAAAACACACGCCTTTTACGCAGCGCGCACCGCGTTCACCACATCTCACATCCAACAGCAGGCAAGTTTATAAACTCCGCTTTGGATTTGTGCCCCTACATCTGTCATTTAAGGTCAGTAGAAAGTCTAAACGGGATTAAATTGTATTCCATTACATGGTTGATTTATTCAATGTTTTCCCAATCAATTGCACTCATTTCCATTTGGCTGAAACAGGCCAGCACATCCAGCCTGTGCTATTCTGCTTTTAGGCATGATTTTGAGATGTTTTCTCAAATGTCATCTTACTAATTTTAGCCAAGTCCCAACTATCAAGGTAAGAACATGCTTCTTCTTTAGAAATACCTGCAGAGTGATATATTAAAATCCTAACCTTGAGCGAAAGTGTGATCCCTGTTTCCGAGAGGCAGACAGGACCTGTGCCTCGTTCCAGCTGCCCATGTCCCCAAATACCAATTTCTGATGAGATTCCTACGACCGCCCCCGCCAAATTGTACGTAGGCTAAAACAGAACTTGGGTGTTATGTACGACTTTATCTCTTGGGAGTGGGGGGAAATCACGCAATTCAAGAGGTATAACAGAGACAAGGACTAAAGGTTTACAACTCTGTGGGTTTTGTCTCTTCTGTTTTAATAACTTTTAACTTCTAAGCAATCTACTTTAATTTTTAACTTCTGTCGCACTTGCACTGAAAGAGAGGAGCAAAAGCTTAAAGGTGTTTATACTTGTCCTCTTGTCTGACAGCTTGTATTTTATACTGGCTCACTACGGTGATGACTAGGAAGCTGACTGGCAGTGATAACTCTGCATCACCGGAGACCAGGAGGAATCAGAAATGTTTGGATGCAGCTTGCAATGCCAGCTATCACCACTGCTGGGAATCCAGTTACTGTTAGATATTCAAAAGGAGCCCAAAGGTTCCAGACTTCTGGCATAGTTTGCTAGCAAACAATTTTCTGTCTCAAGGGTCCTCTGCATGCAAGCAGCAGGATTCTTTTCTTTTTTCTTTTTTTCCAAGCTGTCTGGTCCATATCACTGAAAGAAATCCAGCAGATGAATCTTTTCTRTATTCCTTCAGAAAAAAAATGATTTAAAAAGAAATACTAACACCACAACAAAATCAATCCGGCCTAGGAAGCAAGAAATAATTCCGCAGATGTGGGCTTTGCAGAAAATACRGCAGATTTTACCTATTTCAGCAGAAACGTGTGCGCAAACCACACGGCCTGCAAAACATTCCCCAGCGGCAATGAAGTTGCCGGCTAACGTTTCAAGAGACATGGTATCAGACAACAATTCCCACTACCAAGGTCTCTAAGTTGTCAGACACCAAAGTTATTCTGGCCYCTCAAGAATCAAAAGCTAACAGGAATACTCCCTCCTGTTGTTCAGCATTGCTGAACGGGAAACTTGGTTTAAACAACTCATCAACTCAAAAAAAATGTGGCAGGATTGAATGACAACAGCAGTCCTTGCTGCCACAAAAATGAGTCGAAGAACACTACGGTGTCGTACATCAGTTTTATTCAAAGCTAGAAATTACCTAGTAAAAAAATCGTGTCTCTTCAACCATCTCAGACTGTAGTACCACCTTGACTGTAAGAAACCTAAGGACCTGCTCCCACAGGTAGCTACCCCAGGAAAAGAGACCCTGTGCGGATTAGGAGCCAGGACCAAAGCCTACTAACTTAAGAAAGTCTCCTAGGGAGCTCGGTGCACATTGGAACAGGCCCTAAAACAGCAATTCCCAACTTCCATGGGGGGTAGAATAAACCCGTTTTGACTGTGAACAATCCAGAGTTAGTTTTAACTGGGGCAGTCAAGGCAACATCCTTCCTCAACCAAAAAAAAAAAAAAAAAAAAAAGAGAGGAAAAAAAGTAGAAATCAGAAAGTATCTCAGAAGGAAGCTCCAAGTGTTTCTTTCGCTGGTCAGCTTGCTTTCTGCTCAGTTGTTCATCATCACAAATAGCCACAGCTGTACTTTGGGTTTTTCTGCAAATCTTACAGCTTTTACAGCACCGAAGATTAATAAAGCCTGACAAGAAGAGGAGAAAGGAAGGGGTAAACCAGCAGTTTTCTGTGGATAACACAGCAGGGCGGTAAAGCACCAGAGAAAAAGATTAGTGAAGAACAAGAATGAAAACTTTTTCCCTTTAAAGATCAGATGGTTATACTTTACTGTTTGACCTATAAATACACGTATGTTCTCCTCAGACTCTCATCTGACAAGGTAGGTATCTGCAGTCACATATATTTACAGCCAACCAGCATGTAAAAAGTGACCGATCGTTTCCTTTTTGTATGTATCACCACAATTTTATCCTTTCTGCAGTGATATCAAAGCACACAAAAGATTAATCAAAGCCCTATATAAAGGAAATAAAGGCTGCTTTTGAAACTTGGCCTCAACAGTACGTTAATGAACATATTTTAATATTGTACAAAGTAACTGAAATATGACAAAACACAAGCCAGCCCAGTGCAAACACTGCCCTTGGAGAAGTTTGCAGGACGTTTCTACATCCGAACAACGCTGCATCTCAAACCTTGCCAGCACCACAAAAACCGAATCACTTCACATTGTGCTATTTCATGGGCTCACAACTGCTGCTGCAGAAGATGCACCAAAAATCCCACCAAGCACYGCGAGAAAAGCCTTTTTGCTGTGCTTTGAAAGGGAAAAGAAGAGTAGAAGCGTTGGTGATGCAGCACCGAGTGCTGCTGCGTGCATCGGCCCTACTGGCAGATCTCCTCTCCCCTTGCTCGGCTCGCACCTCGTCACTCGCTGGGCCCCTGGTTCAAGCGATTTAATCTCCCAAATTTACRGAATCACAGAATSGTTGAGGTTGGAAGGAACCTCTGGAGATCATCTAGTCCAAACCCCCCATCAAGGTATTTGTAGACATTGGTAAGATCCCCTCGCAGTCTTCTCTTCTCCAGGCCACAAGCCCAGCTCTCGCAGCCTTTCCTCATATGAGAGATGCTCCAGTCCCCTACTCATCTTTGTAGCCCTATGCTGGACTCTGTTATGGATGTTCATAGAATCACAGAATTGGTAAGGTTGGAAGGGACCWCTGGAGATCATCTAGTCCAACCTCCCTGCTCAGCAGGGTCACCTAGAGCATGGTAGACAGGGTKGCATCCAGGTGGGCTTTGAAGATCTCCAGAGAAGGAGACTCCACAGCCTCTCTGGGCAACCTGTGCCAGTGCTCTGTCACTCTCACAGGGAAGAAATTCCCCCTCACGGTCAGGTGGAACTTCCTGTGCTTCAGTTTCTGCCCATTGCCTCTTGTCCTGTCCCGTGGGACAACTGAAAAGAGTTTGTCCCCGTCCCCTTGACACCCTCCCTTCAGGTACTTGTACACATGCTGYAGGAGACAGTGTCAGAAGCCTTGCTGAAGTCAAGGTACGCAGCCGCCGCTGCTCTCCCCTCATCTACCCAGCCAGTCCTTCCCCCACAGGAAGGAGTTACGCTTTCCTGGCACGCAGTGGAGAGGACGACACCGACTAGCCAGATGCTTATGGAGGGCACTATTTTAGGACAGYGAATTAAGAGCAGTCAGGAACATGGCGAACCGGTGACAAGTTGGCATGGATTTGTGGAAAGTTGCACAAATTCAGTTACACAAGTTTTTTTCTTTTTTTTTTTCTTTTGGCCTCGCCTTAACCGTCCCCATTTTATAAATAAAGCAAGAGGGGTTAGGCAATTTGGCCAGCATCAGTTAGCAAGTCCTAAACAATTTAGCAAAGTCTCAATCTATTTTAACCACGAGGCAACACAGCCTAAACGGGAAATTGCAGGAATGCCAAATTCCAAGGAAAAGCCACCTCTAAGCAGGTGCCAGTCCCATCTTGTTTGAAAACCTGTAGGGACAATAACACAATACCATAAACAGGAAAATCCCACCTATTTGAGGGACGCACGCCTTCTCGGTGCAAGCACAGCAGCCTTCAGTGGACCCTTGTTTCTTTTCATATGACTGTGAAGGACTGTGCAGCAGGATTATTTAGTGTCCCAATGAATAAAATTGGAGTCAGGGGAAAGGATTTGCTCTGCACTCAGAGCCTCAGCAGGATGCTAATCTCATGCCTTGGACGGAGCAGGTTTCTCACACTCTCGTCAGCCCCGTTAATAAACTGAAGAATATTGAACCCAGATTACTCTAAGAAGAAATACCATTTACATAGCTCTATCAGCGCCGATGCAGTTTATGTCGACAAAAGGGTGTTTATCAGTGCAGCTTTTAGACTCCAGGGAGCCAGTAAATGCCAATACAAAGAGGTTTTATGTTCCTTTTTATTATTATTATTATTACAATAATTGCCATGGAGAGGTTCGAACAAAAGAACCCAGTTATCTCAATTCACATCGTAACCACTGTCATCGGGGCCCAGAACAACGGATCTAGGAAAGCAAGCCTTGCTCTCTTAAGAAGATATATAGTTTAGCACATGGAGAAACACTCCGAACTGAAAAGGTGGTAACTCTAAAACACAGAAGGCTCCAAGAAAAAAAAAATTGCTGCTGCCAAGCCAGTGCCCCTTTTTTTTTAAAAAAAAAAAAAAAAAAAAAAAAAGGATTTTTAACATACGAGAACAACTCAAGTTTAGCTCTCACTGGTCAACTGTATCTGTTAAAGGCAATTTTATGCCTTGGTTCAGCGGACAGGCATTTTGAAAGTGAAAGAAGCTACAGAGTTAAAMACAGACACAGCCAAGAGTAAAAATACCAAGGAGGAGTTTTAAGCTCTACATTTGTGGAGGCCACTGCATGAATTTTTAGCATTCCTGCTTCCAGCGACTGCCTCGTTCGATTCACAGATTCCTCCTCCGCTGTTTTATCTGCCGCTAGCCTTAACGGGTAGCGYTCTTAAAGCGGCTTTCACACCCAAAGCACATCTGCCAATTCAGAATTGCAAACAGCGTAAAGGAAAGCCCTTTATAACCCTACAGCAAAACTACCACCATGAATTGTATTCGGTGAAAATTAAGTGTGAACTGCAAAACACGTGAATGATACTCACTGGTGCTGCATGGAGCTAATAGTCCAGCAGTGGGGTTTCCTCCATCACAGGGTCGAAGCATTTTTATAAGCACTCTTAAAACAAAGTTGATCTTTCAAAGGATTTTACAGTTTGAACTGAGACAAGAAATGCAAATTGGCTCAAGCAGCAGCAGGCCCACAAGAACCTGAGGTTGCAAAGGCCATAAGCTGAGCAACACCTGCTGTTCATGAGTAGTTTTGATGGAAGGAAGACAAAAGGGAAAGGACTAAAAGAATTGGATTTGTGCTTTCCTGGTTAACTATTTGCATACTTTATGCACACGAAGGCAGCTCCTTCAAGGGAGGTACCTGCCTTACCCCARCCCTCAGGCTTCACTCCTTCTTTCATTTCCCCCCCCCACCCCGTGGTGTAAATTTCCAGCAAAACTTAAATACAACTGTGCCATGAGGAGGCAGGGATAACTGAAGCACTCAGCAATAAATTGCATTATTCATAATATGCATTAATATTGTCACAGGCAAGTGTTTTGACCCTGCCAAGACACAAATCTCKCTTGATTAGAATTGTTTGGCTATTTCCAATTCTCGAACCCCTTTAGAAAAAACTTGTGAGCTTTTGCTATTTCATCTTGGGTCAGAATGAAAGGCATTTGAAGTGTCACAAATTCCCACAGAAACCAAATTCCACATTTTGACCAGGTCAGGCTCTTCTCTAGTATTCTGCCATTCATTTGTTTTTGTTTCTTTCAAGTCATCGGCTGCTTCCCCCAAAGCAAAAYGACTTCCTGCCACCGTTGTGAACCTTGTGACCGTGGTCGAGTTCGGTTGCTTCACTTTGTCTCATAAAAGGTTACAAAATTAGTCTTTGCATGGGTTCAGGGCAAAAGCCACATAAAGGGGAACTTTGCACGTCTTGCAGCCGAGAGCTACCATCATTTACACGYTGCAGCTTTGAGCCGCTAGCAGACGGATCAGTCCTGGGGAAACTCTACTGTAAGAGACAAAATAAACCTTTTGATACTGATAACAAGCTAAGCAATTTTATGAGACTATTTAATCAACTTCAAAACTACCTATCACCTGAAAATTACCCAGCAGACATAACAGATGGGTAAGCAAGCACCTATCACTAGAGAGCCTTTAAAAAAAAATAAAAAGTTAAACTTGGGCACTCTGGCRGAAGAGAGGCACGAGCAGCTTTCTGCTAGGCTGGCAGAAAAACTGGAATAACAGTGCGCTGTGCTAATGCAACAGCTATTCACAGCCTCTCCCAGAATATAATCCACTGCTCTATACAATTAGAGATCCAAAGCCCTGGCCCCATGATGGAAAAGGCCTGTAGGATTTTATAAACATACAGCTTGCTCCTTCGAGTATTCTGAAAGCCCGACCATCAGTTGCCACATGGTATGAATTATTTGCACTTTGTTAGAAATGTAAGAGCACACTAAAAGCACCGGGAGGCTTAAAAAGGGGAAACAAAGCAACTTCACATTTTAGATGGAAGTCCTGTATTTTAAGTGTTAGGTCTTTCCACACCAAGGCTTGTCATCTTCTGCAGAGAGAGAAGGGCTACTACAAAGACTTTGCATTGCATTAGGTTATGCTTGCTGGGAAAAAAATCAACACCCTTCCTATAAAGACAGGAATCTAGGCACAGATTTACCAAGGAGGGGCTCTTACCTCTCAGCCATGCAGCAATCAGTACTGCACAACACAAAACACTTCTGCCTCATATGACAGTCACGGTCACAYGGCTGCAAAACCCCCGTCCCTTTGCCCTCAGCAGACTGGGTCTGACCTCCTGCTGGCCTCCAACAGCAAGACGGGGCACTGAAGATAGACCTTAACACAAACAAATATGGCCTTCTCCAAATAAGAAGGGGATGGRAAAAGTTAAACATGTAATAGGATGTTTCTGATGAGACAGCAGGACCAAMTGACAGATCCGCCCTCCAGCTAGAAGTGGCATGAGGGCTAGAGAGGTACAACAAGATTCATAGGAAGAGCATGCTCCTGAGTGGCAAGATGCTCCAGAGAGGAATCTGCACCTAGATTAGAACATCATTTGTAATCTGGGTAGGAAAACGGCACATTAGAGAGAATAGGAAAGAAATCTTACAGGTTCTAAACACACACTCTAAAAATCTCGTGTTATTTAATACTCTGCAACAGTGATTCTTAATTTCCAGAAAAAARAGCTTCAATAGACTTTGCATGCATGACTTAAAGATGAGAAAAGTCCTGCTGGCAAAAGTCCTGTTGCCAAAAAAACACCTTCCTTCCACATAAGGTGTATGATCCACCCACACTAAAGACCATTTCCAACATACCTGTGTTGACACAGCTTATAACAAGCAGCAAGTACAACAGTAGACACCTCCTCCTCCTCCAGGCACATCTGTACCAGCTAAAGCAACTCTTAACAGTCCTCCCTACAGTGTTCCTTGATATTCCAGCTCAGTTGCYTGCATGACTGTAAGACTTCCAGTTTGCCCAGATTTGGGCTGAGTTAGCTCAGTAAAATAAGCAGTCTGCTGTCTGGCTTAATTCAGGCAGACTAGCAAGCATCCACCTGAACAGACTGACCAGCAGATCTTTGCCCAGCAGATCTTTGCCTATAGCAAAGTTGCAACTCATTTTTACATTTGGAGACATCTGTTTCCTGGTCATTTATCATCATCCTTTTGAACACCATCTTCCACGTAGATAATAGATCAGTAGCATCTGTGCAGTGCACTGTATTTCAATCCTATGAAGCTGCTGCTCTAAAAATCTGACTAGCTTTGCCTAGAATGCTTTCTAACCCACCGATTGAGGGCTTAATAGTCAAAGGATTTACTCATACTGACAGTCAAAGAATAGAAGAATTCAAAGAATATCATTTTAAGATATCAAGGTTTCTTGAAACTAGTATTTTTATGTAAGTAAGTGGTTTCCTGGCCATTAAATCATCTATCCACACATAGTTATGCCTAAAGTTTATTCAAAGCTGTTGGAAAAGTTACCTGCAATTTGCACTGAGCCATCTTCTCCAAGAAGAATATTTCCTGCTTTCACATCCCTGCAGAAAAATAAAGCAACAGTAAGCGGAACTCAATAAAACTTCCTCCTTTCAACCAAAAAAAAAAAAAAAATCAGAAGTTTCTTCTTTCTATAGAATATATTTTGTTGTGATATCTCCTCTTTCTTTAAATAAAGCAGAGGTAGTAGGGACTTAACACTAGTCATAACTTCAGGAGGAAGACATTAAGTAGTATTATAGTCACAGCTATTGGAGTTTTAAGTACCACACACAAACAGCTTTGGAAAACTATCAGAAAGTATTCTCAAAAATACAAGAAGCATGGTTAGTCCCAGGCTCTGAAGTTTCCCAAAAATCTGAAAGCAGAACCTAACACTAGGCTGATGCTCGTGTATYCTTTTAGGAGACCCAAGTGACAGTGGGTTAATCTAACACCTCACTACTGCTCAAACAGAACATCCTGTTCTTCCTCAGCCTCAAATCTTACCACTTCCCTGGCTCGGACTCTGGAGTTGTCCTGGTTCCTCAGGAAGCCAGTTTAGCTCAGTTTGCTGGTAGAAACCCAAGCAAGAAGTTGTTCACTGGTGACTTGCTGAACTGACCCAGTTTACCAGGGTGTTGGGTGAACAGAACAGGTACAACAGAGAAGATGGAAGACGGAAAGTAGGAATGCACAGTTGTCCTTTTTTGAAAAATCTCCCCAATTTTCTTGTATCCAAGAAAGTCAGAACACACAAGAACATCCAGCATGTGCAACACAAGTTGCTGTACCCCTCTACTCCTCCCTTTTCTCACCTCAYCAAAAAAAAAGTTCTGTTTTGTTAACAGCAGCACTTCCAGAATGCTACTTTCACTCCAAATACACCTGCAGGTTTTATAGTTTATTTTCACAGGTTGCCCCCCTATGTAAAGCCAAATGAAGCATCTCTGTACTTGATGTCTCCRTCCAACAGCTCAGCTGCCAGAGCTCACACTATCTAGAAACCCACCCAGAGTGCAAGCAAGGGCTCTCTTGCAAAAGCTGCAAGCAAAGCTACTGCCGGGAGGAAAGGTGCCAGCAAAGAGATAGCATTTCACTGCACACCTCGCACTAATGCTGGCCATCTGCCCTGAAGAGAAAAAAACAGATTTGCCCCCACACARATATACTTTTGCAACTATTCCAGATCTTCTCACAAAACAGTCACAAACTCGCTCTCTCCTCACTCACGCATTATGAGAACAGAGCTGGCACGATTGCCAGGCCAAAGGATCCTGCTCAGGCCCTGAAAAATAAAATCTCTCGATGGTTTTACTCTTCTAAGGATGCTTGGGCTGCCGCCAGTTCCAGGCTGGGATCATTTTAAACACATATGCTCCCCAACATTGACAGCTGATGGGTTCTTCCCAATCTCCAATCGAAGACAGTGGTGTGGCACACTGATCCCCCAGCACACATCAGAACAAAAACGAGTAAAGAYTGTCCACAAGACACGAATGCTAAAGACAAATTGAACAGCAAACTGAAGCTGGCAGCAGTCTTTCGCCAGTCTTTGAGCAAGTATTTTAAAAGTCCTGCCAAATACACGCCTCCTGCTAGCAGTGAGCATCGTGAGGCCTAATATCTGTTTGACACATTAGTGTACAAGCTAGCACAAGAATATTCACTGTTAATTTGCTGTAACAATTAAGAAAGCTTAGGCAGGTATATACGGAAATGTTGACATTATATTACAAACTAGTCTAGAGAAACTGATTTAATTCAAACCAGTGAGAAGCTGTGACAGTGATGGTGGAATAACTAGACAAACATAAAACACAGTTATAGCTGAAATAATGCTATAAATGTCACAGGTGCATAAAGAATATCCTAAGCAATACAAGGGTTTTTTTGCATACTAGAGCCTCAAAAAGCAAAGTCAGAACTATTGTGCCAGCTCATCTTAGCAATCTACAGAAGAACATAGGTTTGTATTATAGTGATCAACCTAAAACTATTGGAGTAGCAAGTTATCCGCATATTACCAGTGCCGATTTAGACACGCATAAAGACGCTAGTCATCTACACAGACACAGCATAGGTTGCTGCAGCAAATACCATCCACAGCATGCTTAGATCCTGACTCATATGTGCATTACTTTTTGATTACTATTATTTTTGATCAGCCTTTCACTAAGAAGCAACTGAAGTTCAGCACGAGGTCAGTGAATAATTGCMGGGAGTCAGCTAAAGACCAGCTTGTTTTCCATGGGCCTAACATGCACACAAATGCTAAGTGGCAAGTCAGCTTTCCTTCCCGGAAGCACTATTCTGTTTTCTTCCTGCAATTGATAGTCGCTGCAGATAAGAAGGCATCAACACTGCAGTGAATGGAGACTCAAGTACCCAGAAGGACCTGAGGAGATTAAATACAACGTTAAGCGTGTGGCAACTCCAATCCCCTTGGCATCTATTGTCCAAACCCAACACAATCAGGACCGTAGAGAGTAAATTACCATTTTAAAGTGTTGCAAAACCCAGCTTTCCTCTGTGCAGTACATAGCAGTGAGGGAATGGAAAGGCTCACTGCCAATTATTTAGGTAGAAGGTTCCTCTGGGAGCCATCCCCATGAGCACGGGGAGCCAGGGAAGCACCGTACCCAACTTTGCCGCGTCCTAGGTAAGGGCCTGGCTCACGCAGTGYGAAACGCATTTGGCAAGGATGCGGCCACCTCCAGGAATCCTCCCCTCCCACCCGCGCTAATTCGTCGGGAACGCAGGGCGTTCAGGAAACTCTCCAATGCTACTGAAAATGTTTATCCAGACGGTCAGTTCTCCTGCAACAGCCAGGACGTCGGAGGCTATTTCCAAGCAGTGCACCACTTCCAGGCTGTGCAGGAAAGGAATAGCCAGTACGCAAGTCACCTGTTGAAGTTCCAGTTCCTCTTGCTGAAGATGGGTGCAAGTAATACTGATTTGCTCTTCCAGGCATATTCCAGCACTGCCCAGSATATTGCAAATTTCTCTGGGTAATTTAGGCTAAGCAGTATCGTACAACCTCTCGAAACCTCTTCTGCATGTGTTACATGACATACAGCTCACCTGAAGCAGACCACGTTCTGTGCTCCAGGGCGGGCCAGGGAAATTCAAGCAGAAAGCTAAGGATGAGTTCTCAACTATCATACGCAGCAGAGTCCAAAAACCAGGTGGTGGCCAGAAAGCAGCATGCACACTTACTGTCCAAACTAAGCAAGTCTGGAGCATGAAAAGTAGCAAAACAAACATTCACAGTGAGTCCAGTAGAAATCTCAGCCAAAGAACTGTTCAAGGCCTTTAACCCTCCCAGGTGCAGTTCTCTTCTTGTGAATTCAGCTTAGATTAATTTCTTGTTGGAAATAAGTGTCAGTAAATATGGTGCTTTGCACTGGCTCAAAAAATTATTAATAATCATTGCTACAATAAGAAAACAACTAGGCCAGCAACAGCCACTGCCAATTACACATGTCAAACTGAAGTAGTAAATTATGGCTTAATGTGGCATTTCCTCCTCATGACCAAGAAAGCCATTACTCACYCCAGTGTGGCATACTCCACCCCTATAGCAGCAAAACAGGCCAGAGGTACGCAGTGCTGGGTTACCAGCTCCATTTTGCAGTTACTGTACCATGGAAGTAGCTTCTAACCTTGCCATTTTTCACATGTATCAGCRTCACATTGCCTGTCACAGCATCCTCAGAGCTACCCCATCAGTCCTCAGGCAGCACTGGATTAATGTTGGGTGGACACAGGTCTCCTGTTGTAGTTGTATCGATGTTAGTTGCAGCATTTCCAAATTAGGCACTTCCTTAAAACCAGCTTTAAGATAAATTAATTACATTTAAAACAACTTGGGGAGGGGGATGAATGGCGGTTTCTTGTTTATTCTGTTCAGGAGAAGCCAATAAACTCATAAGCTGAACAGCAAGAAGTTTGTTACTCCAGGATATAGTTACTGCCAAGTGTAACAATTTGAAGGTATTTCCTACTAACGCAGTAATGACCATATCCAGGGCCTATACATGCAGAATAAATCGTATGCCACTGGCAAAATTACTGTGTTGGAAACAGGAAGCATCTTCAGGTTGCAGTGTAAAGGGTAATTATTTTGCATTTTAAATGAAGTAACAGAATACTAGAGTAAACATTTCCTTGTCAGCAGCTTAACAAATGCTAACATCCTTCTGSACATCTCTACTCCATAGCTCTCGGTTTCCTCTCTTCTTAAAGCTTCCAAGAGCCTCTTCCCAAAATAAAATTGTTGTTTTTATTTACATTTATTTACTTTACCAAGTTACCGAAACCATATTCTCATGGTTTGTTCCCACTATAAGAAGTCTTCTCAAGTCCTTCAAGTCCTGCTAAAATATCAGATCTCCTCTCATCCACAGTCTTCAACCCTCRGTCTTGCTGCATAGTTTTGTCATTGTGGCGATAACACTAAAGGGAAGAACAAGTCTTCTCGCTGCTCCACCACGGAGCACAGAGGTATCAGTAATCAGCTACAACTCAGCAGCAGTCCAGGCAGACACAACAAAGCTTCTTATTACAGCCTTAAAATAAACTGGCACTTTCAAGAAAAGCAAAGCACATAAAGTTACTGTTTTTCAACCAGTCTCTTAAGAGGATTTGGAAATCCAAAAGGATTCACCTGAATACTACTCCACATCTAGAGCAACAACCAGGACAACAACTTGTTAAGGCTTGCGAAGATGTGATTTAAATAAGTGACCTGAGCAAAAAGTGGCATTCCAGGATTTCTGCAGCCTAGCACTGAAGTTACAAAACTATAAAAATGAAGGAGAAAATGGAGTTAAGTTCAATTTATTATGCCTCCTTTTCTAGCCTGCTGTATGTGCCTTTAGGATGCAGGGCTGGCTGTCAGAACAGCCATGAGTCATGTGCCCATTAGATGGGATTTACATCAACTGTAACAATAAATGTTTGTGGACTGAACTAGTGCATGATTTGGCACAAGGACATTATATTGGTCCTGCCAAGTTTTTTTTTTTTTTTTTTAAGTGCAAGATACAAGAATCACTATTTCTGTTAATGGTAACTCAAAATATTTATACTGGATACAACCATTTGCTGCAGCCAATATTATTTAAGTAATTTGCACAATACTTCCAGAACAATACCTCTACTTACAGTTAAACATGATGCAATTTGCTGCTTTATATGCCAAATGAGTGCTATTCTCTCTGCTGTCAAGCCTTATTCTCCCTCYAGTAATATATCACTACCTATATCATCTCTTCCTTTTACTTTATAAGCCAAGACATAAACCGTAGGTTATAGTAGTTTATCATTGGAGACAGCCGCAAAATGGAAACTAGGCTTAGACTGTACAAGTGGAAAGAAACATCTTTATTCCCCCTGAAGTCGGTGTGTTTAATATAATGTAAGAAATTGCGAGCAAGACAGCTGTAGCAGAAGTGCAGTAAATTAGCCTAAGTCTGATGCTGCTCCAAAAAGCTGTCTCCTAACAAAGCTTCTCACACTGCAGAGGTGAGCCTGAAGTCCCAAACTGTGCAGCGAGATGCAACTACTGACTGCTCAGTGCAAGCCTGAGGCATTTTTAAAGCTCCAGCTTCCCATGCTGAGGTACAAATACTTGATTTAACTGCCATTTTAATGGTTGGAAAGAATTAGATGTAAAATCTAATCCTATTGGGGCAAAAGGGTAGAAAAAAAAATCAAGGAGAAGCGTTTTGGTTCTCTTGGGTGGCATGAAACAAGGCTCTGCAAGGCAAAAGCGATGGAGAGCTTGCGGCTCTCCGCGCAGAGGGGTGTGTAGGCAGAGCCCACGGGAAAGGACTCTTAACCTCCACTGAGACGAGCTATACAAGTACATCCAGTACTTGTTTTCTCTGCTCCCTACCCTTAATATCCAGGCAGATCACATTAGGTAAGGACCAAAAGAGACCTCCTGGAAAAGAATCACATCCACCCTGCTTGGCACAGGCAATCCCAGTAAGGGATATATGAGAAATCAATCTGCTATTGTGCTTTATTTCAGCTAAACCAGAACATAGTTCAGACAATCTGTGATACACTTGCCAAGTACATTTGCCTCCTAACTTTTACCTCCAATGCTTGGAAAGTGGACTGCTGCTTTAACTGCAGGGTTTGGAGCTCAAGAAAACATCACTGAGAAGGTTTTGATTCACTTTAAGTTAACACCAGCTCAGAGAAGGGAGGGCACAAAGCGAGCGGCAGAAAACTCCCCCAAAATTCACGTTATCTGAATAGCTCAAAGGGCTAATAAGATGCTGAGGTAGCAAAGCAAGAGCTGCAGATTGTGRGATAGCTCAGTGCGAGCGTCTAACACGAAGCGACAGCGAGCGGGGCACAAGGTAAAGAGCGTCACATCACTGACCATGCTACCATCCGTCAGACGCTGTTATCGCAGTGTCTGCAATTTCTTCCTTTATCTCAGAAAACTCTGACCAGCTAACACCCCTACGTCAACATTTTCTTTGATAGTTTTTCCTCTCTCATTAATTCCTCCTCTCCTTCCCAAGTATTTACACATAGGGATGGTTGAAATAAGGTGCAGTTCAGTAACAGGTCCCAGTCTTGGACTTTACCCCCCATCACCGTGCCTTAACATGCATCAACAGGCTTAAAATAAATAAATAAATGTTTTCATATATATAAAATTGAACAGAAGCTTTAAAAAAAATGCATCAGGGATTTCTTCCACAAATTCATCTATTCAGTCCTTCCATTTCCTGATCTTACTTCCTCCACAARGATTGCAACGGAGACCAGACATAAAGCTCCTTCAACAGCTGCTGCCCCAAATCCAACAGGCGAGGCAGGCTGCAGCRCCACGGGGCTGCCTCCTACCCCTAGAGGCCCAGCTATTTCTGAGAAGCCCTGCCTTAGTCACCAGTAACAGAGGAAAACCCTCAAGTTGGAACTTGGCCTTATTTCAGTGCTTCATATCATGTTATTGAACGTGCAAGTAGGTGGGTACGCTTCACGTGGCAGCGCCAACGACACATTGCTGGGCTGCAGCACTGCAGGCACTCCTATTTAAAATGTATTCCTAACACCTCCAGAAATAGGAATTTCCCCAGGACTATTGCACACGCTCCGCTTGCCCCAGCTGAGAGAGCATGACAAATGAGGTAGCAGAGGAAACAGGAAAGCCAATGACTCAAGCACCTCCTCACCTTCGTCCTTCCGTAACTAAGATGAAAGTTTGTTTCAGAAAACCCATAACCGTGTTGGGTCCAAAAGAGCTATTGCCCAAGATTTTGACACAGGGCAGCTTAAACGGGAAGTCATTTCCACCAAGTAATAAGCACCTCCTTTCTGGAGAAGCAGCTTGCATATCTAYGCAAACCCAAGGCCCCAGGCAGTCCTGCCCCGCAGCCAAGCGCGGTCCATATCTACACAGCCAGCCACTGCTCTGGCTCAGCAACGCTTCCAACATGACGCAGAAGGGAGAAACTCCCGGCAACCAGGAGCCAGCAAAGACTTGGTTCCTTCTCCAAAATCTGGAAGATATTTCTAAGCTAGGCTAAGAGGAAAGATGATCTCCTTATTTCCATTACAAAATGGAGATAGMGTTTATAAAATTGGGTGTATCTACATATGAAGATACCTTCAAGATGGAAACAGCCTTCTTAGCACTCCTAGCRTGAACCTGGATGATACTTTCCAGCTCCCACTGAGAGGTTTTTTTCTTGTAGCATCGCACTGTTTTTTSTCCCAAATACCTGGAGCTTTGCTTTTGTTGAGGGTTTTTTTTTTCATTAAGCTCTCTACTTTTCAATTTTAATTTTTGTAAGAATTCTGCTTTTAAAAGACAGAACAAAACTTCATAAATATGCAAAAATGGTTTCTGATGCAAAATTTCTTGCAAAATTTTCAAGTGTGCTTAATACGTTACCACATATATTTAGTAAATGACTTATTTCTTATGCGTCAGCTGGATATATAGACATGAAGGAAAACACCGTAGTGGTCTAAATGCTTAAGGCATCTCCACTTATGTAGCTTTTAGGATCTATCAAGGCTAAAAAGTCTGTTGTATTACAGCAACAGAAAATATTCCAAAATACCTTTTTGAAGGGGATTATTCACTTGATACATCACAGTAGGAAGGACCAAGGGCACAAACACCAATGACTTAAAAATAGTCTCTTTAGACTAGAGAGATGTTTAAGAGTCCACACTGGGTAATCTATTCCCAATGATCCACACCAGATAAAAGCAGTGACATGACAGATGTCATGAACAAGGTAATTTTAAGTAAATGCAAATGGCCATTTGATTTTTTGAGGAAATCAAAAGCTAAAGGAGTTTGTTTTATTTTCACCTGATCAAATTAATGCTGCAAACAATGAACAAAGATTATTCACTGGAAAAACTTCAAATCCAAATAATTCTGACAACCGAGCAATCGCCAGAAGCATTATTTTAATATGTAACCCAGTTACAGATCACTAATCGAAATCCGTAATTGGTGCTGAACCTTTTGAAGATCACCCTGGTCTCTATTTCATGCTCTTCAGTACATTTTCTTGCTTCTAATCTCCACATAACAAATTATCAAAAGGGGGAGGATGAAACCAAAAATTTTCATGTTGTTTTTAATGCAGCTTATAGTTAGTGTACCAGGAACAAAAAAAAAMCMAMMAAAAAAAGTTGTTTTCCTTGGACCAAATCAAAATATTTTGAACTGCAGCCCATGCAGTGACCTCGAAGTCCAGAGGCAGCACTTTGGTCTGAGGTGAGTGACACTTGGCCAGATATCTGAACACAGCAGCCGTACAGCACGTGGTGCTCAGCTTCCAAACCCCAGGGCGAGCGGATCCTCCTAACGCAGGGGGCTGCTGGAGGCTGCGGCGCCGGTGTTGGACCAGAGCCCTGAGTTTTCCGGCGCTTTCATCAGCAATTGTATCTACCATAGGCATTTTAAYCACCAGTTTTAGGCTTCAGAGTTGAAATCTTTTTCCTCAAAGTGGATAAAGACAGTCTCCACAGGAACTATTGTTTCTGGCCATCTGCAGCCTTGGGATTTTCAGCTGGTACATATTTTCTCTTTGCAACCACAGAGACTTTATTAAAAAAAAATAGTAAGTTCTGGATGAGGCAGTGGAAGAGAGCCACCAGGAGAAAACCCTGGTTTGCCAAACCACCACAACAGGCCCCAATCTGACTGCTGTGCACACAGCAGGGAGGTTCAGCTCCAAAGTACCAGCAGTGGTCCTCATGCCCTTGACCCTGCACGGCAAGCTGTTTATTTGGGGGAGAAAACTCCAGCACTGCCCACAGCAGCATCTCTTCTTCCTTCCCACCAGTATGAAGACRACAAAAACACTCCCATTGTTCCAGCTACAAAGCATTTTACAAATTAAAGCTTTAAATCTTATGATAACAGCTTCCTTTAACTGTTACTTTTGTCTATCCCTTTCTGTAACAAAGAAAAGACTAAAGGATGCTTCTCTGAATTTAGGATCATTGTGAAATACCACATGTGAAACAGACTCCCCATTCCCCTCCCTGGCCCCAAAAGGACATTTCCTCAACATCTCCCTGCAACCAGAGCTACTGAACAGTCCAGAATATTATTCCCAGAACAACTGGCTTCCTGACATCTTTGTGGGGCTCAGTGTTATGTGAGAAGATGCTCTACCAGGGTCTGGAACTTAGATCAGGGCAACTCACTTCCCACAGCTGAAGAACAGCTAGCTTCCAAATTACTAATGGCCTGGCTTAAAATCCAACTGGCACTTTGAGGTGAAAGGCTCAATATCCTGTTATCCACCCTTCAATCCCCCCCCACCAAACTTCATTTCAAAAAAAATGCACTCCCTAAAACAAGATTACAGAAGTAGGTAGAGGGGAACGGCGAAGGTCAGTTGCAATATTGCTATAGAAACAAAGAGCTACAGTACTTCAGTCCTCAAAATAATCTTTGGCATCAAAAAACTCAGTTTTACCGCAGTATCTGCCAACAAAGCTATCGACACATTAATCAGCTACATGAAAGTTAAGCTTGAACTCTGTAGGGCAGTTGAGCTCTGCCAAAATATATCCACTGGCTTTTACCTTAAATCAGAAGCTGCCTATTTGAAGAAACTCCCTGCAAAGCCACAAGTGCTGTTAATACGTATGTGTGCATGAATGTACATAGACATATACGCATACACACAGACACCCTTTTTTCAGAAATTCTCTTTTAATAGAGGTAGAGGAGCCAAGCAAAAGAAACTCTTGATCTTATGTCAAAGCAATCCCATGCTCCARAGAACAAGCTAATATATTTTTGGCACAAAAACACATCAAGAATGTTGCTTCAGGGTCTCTTCAAAGCAACATTCAGGCAGCTGCCGTGGCATCCTGCTGCCCCACGCTCAGAGGACTGATATTTTGGGGTGAGGGAACAAACATCAAAAAAATTGTTCATGCTGGTGCACGAGCCAGTCTGACGCCCAACAACAAATGTGCTGTTCCCYGCTCCTTCCCCCGAAGTGTACCAGCAAATAGCTGGATCACTGCCTTGCCACTACTTCAAGCATACACGGCCATTAAACCGCTTCCTAATCTTTATTTCATACAAAAAAGCCATTTTTTACCCTCATTATGTTGCAATACAAGTATCTGACTATATATAAACATTCGAGCAATGCRGCGTTTCACCTGGACTAACTGAAATATTCAGTTACACAACAGCTAATCACGAACAGAAGATAAGCTCAGAGATAAAAATAGGGAGAAAGACAGAGGGACCTTGCAGCAGTTAATCGGCATGATTCGTTTGTCAGATCGCCACGGAGAGCACCACCTGGAAGAGCTCTGAACCTCCCTCGGGCAAGTCACTCGAAACGAAACATCCCAGCTTACTTTTGCTTTGCTTCTATTTCAAAGTCATTCGTCCAGCTCCTGGATACCTGTTAATCTCCAAACGCGCCCAGGAGCAAGAGTCCAAATGGGGAGAGGCGCAACGTACCCTCCACGCGTCACCCGGCTGCGGTCACCCAGAGGAGATTAACCTGGGAGCGACCCGAGCMGGGCATTAGTCTTGCTTGTTTGACTCCACCGAAAACAACCCGTCAGACCAAAACCCTGCAAGACAGCTTCCCGCGAAGGCGTCTCCGAACTCGGCCCTTCGTCCTCAAGCACACCGGGTGTTTAACACGAGCCGCGTCCCCAGGATTTCAGACGGCCGTCGGGATCCCGGCGCTCCGCGCGGAACGGCGCCGGCGCGGGAGAGACGGCACCCGGCAGCTCCGAGGTACCAGGGCAGCAGCTGATTTTGGAGAAAGATGTGGAACATCTGTCAGCAAACAGCTACGTGACTGTTACTTTGGATACGGTTTTCCCACAAAAATAAGACTTTTTTGTCTTTTTTTTGTAAAGCAGACTGCAGGCCGCAAGACACCATCCCCGACAGCCCTTGCAACACAAAAGCAAAAAATATCACTAGCAACAACGGGGGAGACTTCAGCATTTGCTCCCGAACAACGACAGCTGTTCATTTTGGAGCCTAGCTCAGGCTGTTAGCTGGGAAATAAACAAGAAAATATAATTTAAACCTTCTGTAGATATTTGACTTTCTAATCTCCTCCAGAGGATACTGTCAAACGGTTCTCCTGTCCAAAGCAGGAGATTTACCCTCCCGTGCGAAGCCAGCTCCCAAACCTTAATTGGAAGTGGCATTAAGTTCAAGACAAGCTTATGTACAGTAAGATTCAGCAGCAGCAGAATTTCATTAAGCCAGTTTTCCAYGTGTTAATTCAAATTACCCATTTAAGATGATGCATAATTTAAAAGTAGCAAGCGGTTCCACCACCAGATATACATTCCCTGGTCTCGCTGGTGATTTACAGCAGCGACAGCCCGAACCCATTTCAAGTCAACAGCTCAGTTGCATTCGGGTCCAGGCCGTCTCCTTTCAGGCTTCGCCAACAGCCTGCCTGCCCGACTCCGGTGCGGTCGCTGCACCCGCAGCGTGTCTCTGACGTTAGCAAAGTCGGTTTTTCCTAGGTGCGATACGCWGAACGCCCCGTTTGCCACCGACGCAGCGGGCGCCTGCTCCCCCGGCTGCTTCGGGTTACTTGTTCCCTGTCTAAGCAGGGCCCTTCGCTTCCGACCCTTCCCGGCTGACCTTGCTTCGACCCGACTTACCCTCCAAACGCAGCTGCCCCGCATTACAGACACTATATTCGGCTGCTCGGGGATCACCTGATGCAGTTTCCTTTGGAGCCAGATACTTTAAGCTGACCCAGGGGACCAGAAGTTTAGTTATTTTAAACACTTCCTGCCAGAGCATCGCTGGCAACGCCGCACGCTGCAGGATTTCCACCTGTGTTTCCCATCAGGCACAGCCAACGTTATGACCTCTTACGCTGATTAAAATGTGGAAAAACACKCCTCTATTCACATGCATCAGGAAAGGTCCTAGCTGCTCTATAACTTTAAATTGCTGGGTTTTTCCTCCCCTCCGTGGCGTATACATACCCGGATCGAATGCAAAACAGCATAATTAACGCCGCTACGGAGACGCGCTGCCTCCCTCCAAGGTTTCCTCTCTGCCACCGGTTAAAACCCATCCTTCGCAACACGGGTAGGAGCCCTGCAAACAGCCTCCCCGTCGCACCTCAACTGACTGCTGCTGCTTCTGCACCTAACGGAGTTTCCCAGGCGGCCGTGCCCCGCGCGAACCCAAACCCTCTCGGTGCTGAAGCGTTACGCAGCCAAGCGCGGAGCCGCCCACCGTCGGACAGGGCCGCAAACGGGACGTGCGCGTGTAGTGGAGCAGTGAGCCTCGGCGGCGGCGGCAGCGCCGCGGCTCCGACGGGCCTGCGGCGATTCCTTTGCAGCGCTCCTCGAAAAAAGAAAAAAAAAAAGGAGGGGAGAGGGGGTAAAACACTTCTGCAGCACACGGGACAAGACTGGTCACAGCAAGCCCGACTTGGTCCATCTCCAAGTCATCCAGTATGAATCACATTTTCTTCAGACCAAGTAGGCTGAACCTTCTGCAAACATCATCTGGCTGCTGACAGCAGCAAAAAAAAAAAAAAAAAAAAATCCCGCAAATACACTCTTTTACAATCTTTACCACAATTACTAGTTTTGTGCTGCTTCACTACAGCAAGTCAAACGAAAGCAGCCAACCTCTCTATCAACTTAAAGTCACTCAACGCGACATCTTCAGAAAAAAAAATGAAATTTAATATTACTGCTACTTTTACTCATTTAAATTTGATTAGACCAGAAGATGAACTAAATAAGCTAAGCGAATCAATCAAAAGTCACAGACGAACACGTTTCTGTCAATCACTTAAGGGAAGTGTTAAAAACTACTGTGTACTTTAACTGTAGTTAAGTTTTCTATTGCTTTAACACTTTCATCCGACTTATTAGAACTCCATGAAGTCTTTTCTGAAGAAACCAAAAGTTAAGCAGACAGCTGTGATATCAAAGCTGTCTTCACTGAAGACAGCTGTTTTTATTAAATCAGAATTTTATCTGAGACTGGAAACTGAAACTTAAGGTTTCTTTTGGCAGAAAAAATATACTAAAATTGTTTCCATCTTTTTTTAATCCAGAACACTCCATAAAAGCCATTCAGCTTGACCAAAAATATGAACTAAATGCTGCTTTTATTTTCTAATTAAAACAACATTTTTGCAAAAAAAAGAACCTTCTTGTCATGCAGCTATCTTAAGAGCACAGAAAATTATTTCAGTGTAGCAACAGCATTGCTTATAGTGGCATTGTACCAGCAGAAGACCAACCTCAAAAAAATCCCCAAGGAAGAAAAGACTGTTGCTTCCAATGGCAGTCTTGTGGCTCGAATGATGTGTATTACCAGTAAGCCATACGTTCTATTTCGGGTGCATATTTAGGATTGCAGATCTCATTCTTTTTAATGGCAGAACATACCGACTTAGTATCCTCTCTTCCTAAAACTACGCCACACCTTGACACAAGGGGAAAGGAAAACATGATTTAAAAATATCTCCCAAATGCCAGAGCAGCACTGAAGCCCACAGGTTTCAGTGATCCATCAAATCACAGGCCGTAAGTTAACTGGGTTTCGCCTACAATAGAAGTTTTTGACTTCTAATTTTGTTTCCATCTTTCTTTAATGAAATCACCCAAATTTAARTTTCATGATGTTGATCTTGCAGCTAGCTGTAAGGAAGAGAGGAAAAAAAACACATACACATGCACACACAAACAGGGCTTGCAGAGCTCCTTATTAAATTTCTCAGTACTTCTCATGCAGCACTCAGATTTATAGCTCTCTGTAAGAAATAAAAGCAGTTTTCTTTCCACCTCCAACAACTACACATTGCAGCTGGGCTCAGATATTTGGCAGGAGGTTTTCAATATTAGAACTTTCACTACCATGAATGTTTACCCAAACTTGGCCTGGTCATAGATTTTCCCGAAAAAGCAGCTACTGTATATAAATTTGGAAAATAATTTGGAAATAATGGAAAGCTCCATTGTTATTATCCATGTTTCATATCCTAACAGCTGGTTGAGAGATGAGATGGCATATGCTTGGCTGCTCTGYTGCAGTGACTTGTCCCAGGACAAAAGACAAAGAAAAGTACCTGTGGATTTGCCCATTTTTATGCAAATAGTCCAGCCCTTCCAGCACCTCCTTAAGGATTGTGGCTATACAGGGTTCATCCAGGACACCGTTCTTGTGTTCTCCTTTGGCCACGATATGTTTTATAATATCCAAAACTGAGCCTGGGGAAAGGGAGGGAAAAGAAAGTTAAACACCCTTGAGCTTAAATTAGAAGAATCGATTCATGGCTAAATACAACTTACAGTCGCTTCGTACAAAAGCCTAAAATATTTAGTATCGGAAGAGGGAAGCAAGGATGGGCGCGGACAGTCAGGAGCTCCAGCCTTTATCGCAGGAAAGCAGAAACAACGACACAAGCCTTACGCTCCATCTATGAGCCTTACAGGGCTGCAGATCCTCGAGGTATGCTGTAAACTCCCTGCGATCACAAGGAACTGAGAAGTTACCTGCACATGCCAAAATATAAAGTGTATATACAGTAAACTCTTGGAATGGTTTTCAGTGGATGTAGACACTACAGCTGTTTTAGCACTGAGTTCTGGAGAAGCAGGAGGGGGAAATGGAAAAAACAGGTGGCTGCCAGGACTCACCAGCAGAAGGCAACAAGCTGGATAAAATTAGATTCTACTTTTCAACTCTTAAAACCTGCTGCAGAGGAATTAGCAAGAAAAAAATCTAAACATTAACAGATGATACTCTAAATAGAAAAAAAAAYGGAAATGAAGAATTAAGGAGAACATATAAGGTGCAATTTTGTCAGTTYCTCACTGCCTACAAAGCTGACATAGTTTAAATTCTTCCCTAGGAATACCAAGTTTAATTCCTCCCCCAGAGTGTAAATGACCATCTTGTATGAGAAACTATATTTTATAGACTTTGAATTGTACTCAGAAATAAACAGAGAGCTGATGAACAGTGATAGGTCTCTTGTGCAAAATCCTGGTTTCACGATATACCGAGTACTGTATTCTTCATATTTGCATCTGGACTGAAAACAGTCTTCTCAGAGCTAGATTTTTATTTCACTCCCTGTACCAGCAYGGGATGTCGAAGCTTGTTCTCCTGGGCTACGGTCTTTAGTTCCTTTGAGCTTGGGTTTCTATGGTTTGATCCTTGTATTGTCAGCTATTAAGGTTTTTACAGATATGGGCATGAGGCAATGCCAGCAGCACTGACAAGTTCTTGAAGAATTAGAGAAGCAAGTGTGACTGTAAAGCACAGATTCTAGCCTTGTGTGGATCGTCTCTGAACAGTAAGCTTATGGGAAAACAGCACTTCAATACTTACTTAGCTGGTTTAGGAAAGCTGAGAATTCATTTTCAAAATTTGTAATAAGTAGAAGAGAAACAAGGTACTTTCATACTGACAAACAAACGAAGCTGAGAARCTTACTCATATGAGCTTGGTTAACAGCAAGACTACAAGTTCCACCCAGTAAATTCTTGAAGCAAAGAAAATAAATACAATAGGTAAYTTTTTTATTTTCATCCCTGAAGTTCTGGCAGACAGAAAATCCTTCCCCCTTTAAATTTACCTCATTATCTATCCTGCTTGAATTTCTAGGCAAAAACTCATCATGCTGATAGGCTTCCACTTAGCAACTACTTCGCTTTTGGATTCCCACAAGAAAGCAAAAAGTCTACAAGAGTCCACTCTGTGCACTCGAGGGAAAGGCTTGTTTTGCACAATCYGTACTGCACAGGAAATGATTACACGGGCACATGGTGTCCTTTGGCTTGGCGGAAATGATACGCGCTGCCTTGATCCAACAGCTTTCTGTGGCCAGGAGAGCCACTATCCCCTACTCTGTCCAGCTGCGCCCCACTACGTCCCACCTCCAGCCAGTCCCACCAGACCTGGTGCTCACGCAACACCCCAAGTCAGCTCGCTAACCTGACCGAAAAAGCTGTTTGAGTGCAGTGAGTGTCAGAGCCACTGACAAGGAGAAAGGAAGGTAAGAGGAAGGGGGGAGAGCACACATGGTCAGAAGCAGCAGCCCCCTCTTCATCAGCAGCCAGCAATTAGGCCAGCTCCACTGTCCCACTGAATGGCACCTCCAGCCTCTTTTTCTCCCTAAAGAAAAAAGCCTTAGCTTGTTTCAAAGAATTTGCAAAAGATGCTATCTTAACACAGCAACTACCAACAAAAGGGAAATGAAACCAAAGCAAACGGGAAATAAAGAAATCAGACTGCTTAACGTTTCCTYCAAGTTTATATTCAAGAATACTCCTAGCTGTGCCCAGTCTTTCTTCTCCCTGTCCATGAATGGAAACACATTCCAGTCTTTAGCTAGCTCTGCACTGGTTTTAAGGGTATTAGCTGAAGGTTTCTCCCTGACCATAAGTTAGGTTGTTACAACCGATGTCAGGCTTCTGGCAAAGAGGGTAACATAAAACGAGAACCCCAGAAGTCTGAGCACGTTCTCCTTCTCTGAAATGTTTTTATTCAGTTCTAACATCTAAGAAAAGGATGATCTTTTGCATGTCACGAGGACTCACCCGGGATTCAGGCTGTGACATACTCGTATTTAAGTAGTACATGCTCACAAGGCCTAAAACTTCTTATTTTGGACAAGAACTTTAGTGACACCTAAGAAAAAAACCACCACATCTTCAGTTTCACTGTTCAGGTTCTTTTCCTCTCAAGTATGCCTCTATTTGGAGAACAAATTATCACTTGTTTAGAAGTCCAGTGAAAAAAATATGTGGTTCTTCACGTACTCGTTTTGTCCTCTTTCCACCCACAACTCTGTTAGGAGAATTTGTTCAAAACATTTCTCTCCTCCTGCAAAGGGCTCAGGGAACATGAGGAGGCAGATCATATGGTGCTTTTAATTACTTGGTCAAAAATCCTGTATTTAGCTAAGTTAGAGGTTGCATTTAACCCAGAAAAGGAAGATGAGGGAGGGGAGAAAAGACAACGGGACATACACAGAGCAAACCTTCTCCGTAGAAAACCAACAGCTGGTTCATACTCATACAGTGTATTTGCTTCCAATTTGGCTTGCCATTTTTAGCACTTTTTTTTAAATCCGCTTTCTTGTTGGGATGTTTAAAGAACTGGAAGAATTTACCAGCCTTCAATAGAAAAGCAGAAGAGCAACAAGGCTCTCAGCCAAATGCTAAGTACAGCTAACAGCAGAAAAGCAACTGGATGCCACCTTGGTGAAGAAAGCGTTGTACAAATCATGCCCACTTTGTTTACTCAAGGGAAAACATGTTTTTATGACTGGCACCATAAGAGTGAAGCTGTATTTATTCTGCCTCCTGCAAAAAATTGGAAGGCACTGACTCCTGACTGCAATTTTGTAAAGCACAGCACCGCGCGGTAAGAGACTGAAACCAAGTGGCATTTCCATATATTGCTTCATGCAGCGTTAGGAATCTTTTGACGTTCTGGTTAAGCAAGCTTGATATGGAGCGACTAAGAAATACCCAGATCCCAAAACAGAAACCCTTAACACTAAGCTACTTTGAGAGTAACAGTCATAAAAGTTTCATTATTGAGGAAAACTCTTAAGTTAGAAAATGCATTTCAGCATTAGCCTGAAAAATTCAAGGCAAAAATCATTCCCAAGGATCACAGCTAAGCATGATAAACTTAAAGAGCCTCACTGCCTTCGGATGTAGACAAGTTTTCCTAGTTTCACCAACAGCATCACGCTCCAACAAGCGGTTAGAGGGCTCTCCTTAGCCTGAGGGAGAGGATTGTTTTGTACAGAGCGGCCTGATCCCAATTCAGCAGCAAGTTAACTGCTAGAAATTAAGTGGGAACATTCTGTTGAACTGCAACTAAGATTAGCTCTGTGTAAGGGCACGTGCTTTACAAGCTGATCATCTTGTACAAAAACATCAGCACGATTCCAGCAACTGCCAGTTTCTAAGYTGGTTTCCAAACCAGCTGCAAGAAGTAACTGGTGAAGTTAAAGTACACATGAACTTAGTTAAACAGAGATCCAACTATGTTTTCAGTATGGATTTGGTCTCCACGTAGACAGTGGGATTCAACAATCTGCAAGACATGTGTTGTTTAGTCCAGTGGCTAGAAGAGCAGGTTCACTTTGGAAATAAGGTTCACACTCCATATTAAAGAGCAACAGTTAGAATAACTTTTTTAAGGAAAGAAATCAACTATAACATCTTTAAAGTAAGTATTTAAGTGCTTCCTAGTAGCTATCTTCTACCTCAGACAATAACATCATGAAGGTACTATGGTGTGTATTACACATAGCACCAGGTTTGATCATGACACTTCCCTTTWGAATGCTCTAGCTAGAAACATATGTGTAGGAGCTACAGATTCACAGACAGGTTTGGGTGTTACGTTTAAGCTGGGGTTGGGGGAAGAGAAGTTTGGCTGAGGCTGACTGAAAAGCTATTCCAAGCCCAGAATAGGAAGCATGTCAGGAAGGGACAAAACAAGACAGAGGGAAGAGCCAGAAGTGGAGTCTAAATATATATAATGATACAATATATAAATATATTGTTCTTTTATATATATATATATATATATAAAATTTATATAAATATAAATAATGCTTCCATTAATAAGGATGTTTAAAAAAGTCTAGTGAAGAGCAACTGATTTTAGTCAAAGTGCAAAGACAGAGAAAAGAGAGAGAGGACATTAAGTTTTTCCAGGGATTAACATGGAAAGAAGTTGAGCTGTAAACAAATTCCTGTTTATCAAATATACATTGAGCAATTCACCAACAAGAAGCCTGTAAGATAATTGTGCAACATGATAAAGTATTTAGCATTATTTGCCTTTCATTTTTAAAGTGCCTCGTTATCTTCTGATGCCAATTGCCAACYATACTAGATCTACCTAAAGTACAATCTATCCAGTGCAAATTGTACAGTAATTTAAAGTTAAGCGTTTTTCCATTAATTTTAACATGCTCCATAATCTGTTTTGAGAACTGCCAGTGCAGTAGTTCCTAATGACAGAAGCCACTAGGGAATCAGCTGGACATAGACTTGCCCTCACCAGACTAAACTCAGCCTGTAACTCATTGCTCAAATCAACTCTGCAGCTGACAGCGGGATGAGACCGACTTCTGGTCAGCTGCATGGAAAGGAACTGATATGCAGTTGCTCCACGGCTCCTGAAGACCCTCGAGAAGGAAGCTCTACAGTTCACCTCTCCCATTTCATCATGGCAGTGTCTGACCTTCCAGAAGCGAACAATTTCTATCCATGACAGCAGTATCTGATCAACGAAGACAAGTTGTCTGTGAGCAGACCAGTAGCCTAAATTTGGAAGAGGAGGATATTCAACTATTAAGATAGCAAACCATTTGAAATGGGCTCTTCTTGAAACCTAGAAAATGCAGTCCTATCCTGCACCCCACACAAATGTGAAGTTGTCCACTTTAGCATACACCCTGTACTATTGCAGTATCTTCCTCAACAGCAAAATCAGAGTTCCAACACAGCAGTCCATCTCCACTGCTGTGCAAACACATYTGCTTATGAATTCAAACCGTAAACGTGATCACCACAATAACTAGAATCCAGTTTTCCAGGCTGGATGGAGAACAAGCAGCACGGAACTTCTGAAACCAGCTTTGCTGCTGGAGAAAACTTTTGTGTAATCACATCCTTGGGGCAAGAAGTCCTACTTGTTCCTCTGATTCACTTTCAGCAGCAAGTCACCACAAACATCAATGCTTCCTGTTCCAAACACTGAGCACTTCCCCCCCCCCCCGACCTCACCGTATCACCAAGCATGTGTAATAGCATTTAGGAAGCCTGCTTCTAATATTCCTCCTCAGGAGAGGAAGAAAGTACCCATGTGACAGTCATCAGCCACACTGCTTAATGCATCAGCACATAGTGTTCGGGTACTATAGCAGAGAAGGTATGAAAACCTGAGCAGAAAGGAAAGCTTGTTTAGAACAAGATCGCCAATAAAAAGAGCATTATGACTAGGATTTTATGTGCCAAGAGAGGCAAGAAACATCTAGCAGAGCTTGTTACTGTGGGAAATACATGGAACATGTTATAGTATAACCCAAGTGAAAGGGCAAATATATGGACCAGGCAAAACACAAAAGAAAACTATTCTTGTAGATTTGTCTAGGAAGTAGAACAAGAAGATTCACTCCTGTAACGTTTCATCAGGTAAGAATATCTACATTAGCATTGATTTGCAATTTAGAAGCCTGGTATTAATGGGCTGGGGATCACCAGTGTTCACTGCATAACTTTGATAGAATCACGATCTGCCCCAAGCTGCCAACATGAGGATGCTGATGCTGAACAAGTTGTGTCATAAAAAAAACAGGAGTCATCAGGAGTCATTGCCGCTTCAATAAGACATCTCAGCAGAAGCCAATGGTTTCAGTAAGCCTGATTATCATCAGTGCCAGGAATTAAATCTGCATCCTGTGAGCCTCTGACAAACTGAAGAAGCTAAAGAAAGAATAAACTACTGTTTGGATCTAGTACTTCTGGGATTAAGTACAGATATAGCAAAAGAGTATCCAGGTAAAGAAAAACTTATACAGAACAAGGGAAGACAACTGCATAGATTTCTGAGGTTTCTGGGTCCAAAATTTCTTCTTAACCCTAGTTAAACCACATCAGCACAGCAGGAGATTTAAGGAAACTTCCACTTCTTGCCCCTTTCCCTACAGAGTACTTACATGAAAATTTGGAGGTACCTCCAAATGCACTTGAAACGGCCTAGCTCTCCCCTAACAGCAACAACAAAAATCAGAGTAAACATAAGGATTTCTAAGAAATTTTAATCATAACTCACTGCTTCATAGGTCTTCAGAGTGGCCAGATCAGAGATTAACATGGGAGAAATAGAACAAGATGGCCTATCTCACTGGGGTGGACCTAAGACTTGTCATACCCTGCTTTTTGGTCTGATTTCCTGAACTGCTGGCTAATGACTTCTTCAGCTAAACACAATAAAAGCTTCAGGAAAAAGGTTGATTAGATAGTCTTAGAAACTTTCGGAAAATAAAAGGTTTAWCTATTTCAATATAATAATCTCCTTAGCAGATTTAATTAGGAGCCTTCCAGAAGGCAGAAGATCCGAGAGTCATTAACTTTTCAACATTTAAGACTTGTACAATTTAAAAATATTGGAGGTCTCATTTTCTGCAGACGAGAACAATAAAAATTGTTGTAATGTAGCAAGCTATAACAGACCAGACAGCTGTTCTATGAGCAACTGTTTTGTGAACTTAGTCATGGCTTTGGATCACCTGTTAAATGTGAGCTCTTCTTAAAACCAAGGAGAATTCAGAGGAGCAAACAGGTCACAAATTGGAGAAAAAAAAAGGGCAAGAGCAAAAGGACAGCTGCGCCTCTTCCCCACTAAAAAATCATATGAGTTAGAGAGCAAGACTGAGCATCAGCTAGATTTAAAAAGGCATGATTAAAATTCATGACATGGGAATGCCAATAAGGCAAAGAGCAAGTCAGCACTAGTCTAGAAATAGCCATTGAAGTTTAGTTTGGAGTAACATTGGACCCAAAGGCCAGGGCACCAAGTTCACATTGCTAAGCTTAGATCCCTAAAAAATGTTGCATCATTGGAAGAAAGGATCTGCAATTTTTACTGAAGGCAAAAGAGCAGATACTTCACAGATCTGACTCAAATATGGATCACTAGATCTGRAAAGGGAGTCAGAATAACTTGACACACCAGCACTTCTTGTCGCTACCAGATGGATATCATCACAGCCACATTTCTGCCATCAGAGAGAACTGCATTCATCATCTGCTTCAGTGCCAAATCAGCCAGTTCAAACTGCTTTCAGCAGTAGCTTCAGCTAGCCTGCCTGACTTGGCATTCATACAGATTATTAGTTCTTACATGTTACTCTATAACAGCTCACCAGAACATTGAAAGTCTTCAGCAATGTGGAGACAAAGACAGAAAAAAGTATCTTACCCCCAAAACAGTACCTGCAAAGCAAAGAATAGCTTAGTTGCAGGGACAACGCCAGATAGACAATTAAGCTACTTTGACTGTGCTGTCTAGTTGCTCAGATGAGAAGGGCAGTAAACATCAATACGTTATCAGACAGTAAGGCTTCATAGATTTGGTGTGTTTTCCTCTAGGGACATTTCTAAAATACTTGCATATATGACTAGGTTAAGATTTCAGAAAGATGAGTACAACCAGAAAATAGATTAAATTGCACTTATAACAATGGAAAAAGAAATCACAAGGCTTTCATTCAAGGCTTGTCTTTCTTGTAGACTGTTTATCAAAGTAATAAAATCAGTTTAAGTAGGCTGAAATTGAAACTAGTTTTAATCTGAGAAAAAAGGYGAGTATCGATTGACAGTGATGGAAGAGAAGCAGTAAGAATCTGAACTTTTACTCAAAAAATTCTCAAATACGAAAAAGCACAAGCAACCCTGCAAGATGAAAGCATGGGCCAGCATCAAAACAGATTTGATATACATTTGTTCAGGTTCTATGAATAGTTAGATGGAATAAAAATTGGGCTGCACTCTTATTTCTCTTTTATAGTTCATAAAAACAGCTCAAAGATTTTCCCTGCTGAGAAATTCAGGACACTAGTTTTCCTGTTGGACTACAGATGACCACAAAACTAGCCAGCTTATTACTGATAAGCAGCAAGCTGAAAGGAATGAAAAGCACTTTTTAAAGTCTCTCGTTACATAAATAAATCACTCAACCTAAAAACGATTGGAAATAAGCTCATTAAAAGTCAATGAAAAATCTTTAGTGAGGAAATTAGAGAGCTCCAATACACAAGTTTCTCCTTCATGCTCAATACCGTCCTGTAGAACTTGGCTAGGAGATCCCCAGAATGCTATTTCTGAAGGACAGCCACAAAAAAGAAAAAAAAAAGTATAAGCTGAAAAAGGCAGAAAAATATCTCAAGCACCAAAGAAATGACATCATCACACCAAAAGAAATGACAGGTCMCCCTCAAAGTCCTTTCATGTATTTTATCAGTGTTTCACTAAGTGAGGAATGAAACACTGGTGGTGGKGGGGGTTATGCTGCTATTAGTCTGTCTCTTGTTGTACGACCCTAGTCTTCGACAGGGCAAAAAGCAGTTAAAATTTCTAGTACTACATTATTGTAAGTACCCCACATAATACTTAAAGACAAAAACAGTAACAGCTCATCATCTTATTTCTTTCTGACTCAGACAGGAGTTAATATTGGTCGACTCATGTATACACCCTCATTCACTGAAGAGTTGCTAGCTTTTGAAGTAGCAAAAGCTCCTAGCTTTTGAAGTAGTCTCAAAGTGCAAAGTCCACCTATCCAAAGAAGCAGCGATACGAGTTTCTCCACCAGCACCCTTCAGGATCAGTAGTTCAGACAACTGCCATAGGTGACAGAGTAATCAGTTTGCTACAAGCTGTGCAGGGGTCAAATACCAGTCTGCGTAATGTAGAAGCCTGCTCAGAGATTACTAATGACAAACAGGTCCTTTCACACCGGGAGGCTGGTTTGGAAGCAACAATTATTCTTCTCAGAAATTTTCCAGTTTTAGTTTGCAGTGCCTCAGTATGAAAAGGTGGCCCATAAGAAGTCTGATTTTTCAGCTCTATGTAATAAAAAACTGAAAAAAAGAACAAGCAGAAGCAGCCATTGAAATTTCAACGATTATCCTGAGACTCGCTTGGTTCTGACAGAAAAAAGTGTGAAAATATTAGTTAAGGAAGTTGGCGATTTTCTTCAGAGAGGTTGTGTACTCCCCTAAAAAAAGAGGCCAAGAACATTGCTGCTGTCTATCCTGCACCCCTGCAATGTCATTTCTTCATGTTGTAGGAACCTTGCCACAAGTACCCTTTGTATACACACAGGAAAACCACTCACACGCAGTTGGCAGGGAATTCTTTTCTGCCCAGGAACAGCAATCACATTGAATCACTCAATCATTAGATGTCCAAGAAGAGAGGGTCGTTCTTAATGACACACGCAAGCATATGGGGTATTAAAAGCCCTTTAAATAAGRCTTTTAAGTTGGTAGGAAGTTTGATCCTCCACAATTTTAGCAGAGACTTGCTAAAATTCTCTAAAGATGATCTTCAAAGATGCATGTTTTATGGTCATTGTCAAGCTCTTGTGGAAGAAGCCAACAGGTTTAGCCAGATTTTTTCCATATCATCTGGCATTTTACAGTCTTCAGTATTCAGCCAAGAACAGAAGCCAAGGATTTTTTTTTTTTTTTTTTAAGCAAGAAAAGAGTTTTCTTCTCAGCTTTAAACTCCTTTTCCACTAGAGTGCCAGGAGAGGAGAAAAAAAAAAATCAAGTCTTCCTATAGACAGGCCTAAGATTAGGTAACAGTCCTCTCTGTTATCGTCCAAAACTGTTCGATATCTTGTCTTGACTGCAACCTAAACAGGTATCCTGGAAAATATTACGAGTCAAGTTAAGTATTACTGATAGGAAATTTTCAGAACCTCAAAAAAGTTTCTACAGAGAATAAAGTCAAAGGGAAAAGTTCTCCTGGCTCAGTATTGGTAAGCTGGCAMTTGAAAATTGCTCCAAGTATTCACAGTTATCCTTCTACATAGASCAAATGGGCAAAGTCATCCAGCTCTGCAGGACATAACTATGCAAATCAAGCCACATCCACACTCATGTTCTCCTGCCTTTTTAAGACCATACACTGACATTATAGGAGCAGCTCTGCCTAAAATAGAGGTGATTTAAGTTCCTCACAAGGGTAGCCAACACATAAATAAGTTAAATCAATAGACTGGCTGGTTACCAACAAGCCATCAGCACCACACAGGCATCCAAGCTGCAAGTGAGAAAAGGTCAAGCAATCAGCCTCGTAAAAGGAGTTTCTAACATCAGAACTCCCACTATAAAACTAAAGGTGTGGTTGGGCTCCGTGAAGTTCATTGCACACTTTTCCAGTTCAAAAGCGTGTGCTAGGCTTATGGGTTAAGAAAATTTCATCAACATGATCCAAGAAACACCATTTCAGATCCATCATTAGATGATGCAAGTAAGATTCATTTTCTAGAAGTTTAGAATGGTTTCAACTATAACACTACTTAAATTGCTTTGTCAGTATCTGAAATCACAACTTCTAGTTTTCAAATAGTGAGTCATTCAGCAAAAACAAATAACTGTATGAAATACTATTATATATACAAAATAGGAGTGAAAACCTATCACACAGTCATGCGGTTAAGTGTTACTAMMGGTATACATAACAAGGGAAGCTATTCTTGAGCTAAATGTGTTGAACTTAAGTATTATTATTATTAAACTGTCTGAACTTGAAGTGGGAAAGCTGGAAGGAAAACAAAGAAAAKGGTATAACAGAAAGTCAACATTTTACATTACCTTTTAGGGTAAAGAAATTGGACCACTCACCTCCACTAAGTAACTTCATCACCAGCCAAAGCTCATCTTTCACCACAAAGGACGTGTAGTAAGATACAATGTTAGGGTGATGGCACTGACTCATGGCTTGAATTTCTTTCTGTAAAGAAAAACAAAGCATTGGCAGTTAGTGTCAGCGATTACCATTCCATGAGTATAAAAATCATCTCCCTGAAGAAACAATGCCCAAATAGAGGCTGGGGAGAAAAAGAATACCTAGAAACTAACCATTAAAAAAAAAAGAAAAAGAAATCTAGAAATACTCCTAACATTCAATCTGCATCATCTTAGGGCTCAAAGGTCTTCTAGGGTACTCTACATATTTGTCTAGAAAAGAGAAAAAGTAGAAGGGACTCCTACTGCAAGGGCAACACACTGGTCGGAACCCAAGCACCCGCTTCCAGCTCCCACAGGGTATTCGTGAGCAGTTACATCAGGCTGTAACCAAGGAGGTTCACACCGACTCCATCTTTCAGGGAGCCCTTACATAATASGTGCTTAAATCAGTGGAAGGCTATCGTTTGGACAAGAAAGGGAAATATTTGCCGCTGGAAAGAAAAGGCCTCTTATCGCTAATGTTTCCCAGCATGAAAGCAGACTGCTTAGCTCAATCAGGCTGAGGGCACGAAGGACAGCCATATATTCTGTCATATTGGAAGGAGGAGRAGGACACAGAGATGAAAAAATAGCTAGTTAATACAGAGGGAGCACAGCAAACATGCTCAGATATGAAATTCCTTGGAGGCTTGACCAYGCTTAGTTTTAGGTTTTAAATTAGTGACTGTGCTTTCAGTCTTAGCTAAGGGTTACAGGCTTTTTACCAGGGTAGAGGGAGCAATAACATCCCCAAAAACATTGACTGGTTTTTCGTTATGCAARCACAAATCAACAGTTTGGAAGTAAAGCCTCAAAAACGTTTCACAGAAGGTTTGCCCATGCCCAGGACACCCACAGAGGCCACGTATTCCTTTCCTGCTCACCTGTAAAGCTCTGCTTGGGACTGAATGTAGCACTAAACGCACGTTGCTTTCCCAGGGCAAATGTTTAGCTGGTAATCACTACTACAAAAAAAATCCAACTTAATACTGTTTTTCAGGTGACTAGGTGCATTCGAGGAATCAAACTATTGGTTCCTCTTCTGGAGGAGCAGAAAGAGCCACCAACTTTTCTCGAAAACTYCAAGAAGTGGATTAAACAAGAATCCTTCTGAACAGGAAGGTATTTTTGAAGAGGTGGGGAGTAGGCTATTCATCTCAGTGCAGGGCACTCACTGACTGAAAACCATTCCATCAAAATAAATACAGCCTGAAACAACATCCTCAGCTTATCCCGACCGCTCCAGCTGCCTTCCTTGCAAACACATGCATAACGTCAAGGTGTTTTTCAAAAAGGAAACATATGAGCACCTTCCGAGTTCTCTGACAGCTTCTAATTATGTTTCTTTACAAGGCAGGAAAAATCCCCTTGACAAAAAGATTCTTTTTACTTTCCAGTTTCAAGTTTCTGCCAAGGGATGGATGAGAACGGGACTCTCGGGCGAATCCTGGTCAGATCATGGCCATTTTGTGCCTTCTGTCACACTYGCACAAAATCCGTCTGCTTGGAAAACCCCGGGCTGCCGCCTGCAAACATCCAGCACGACGCAGCCGACTGCGCAGACGCAGAGCTCGCCTCCCCGCTCAACTCAGCTCAGCGAGCTCTGGTTTTTAACACTCCTTTGCTCCGGGATGACAGATCAAGCAACTGGAGTTATTTTGGACTCGCTCGAAGCGCTGGTTTGAGTCTCACGATGGGGCTAAGCACAGAAAACCCCAGTGACGATCAACTCTGCCTTTGCAGAAACTGGCAACTGTTAGTYGAGGGATTTGTTTGGAGCCCCTAGTCAAAGATCTCAAGAAGTTACACTCTTTATTCTTGGTCCTCAAGCCTGAAATTAGCATTCTGCCAAAGGCTTTATAYACATTTTAAAGCACAAAGGCTCTTTTCTTTTTTTCTCTCTTTTTAAACATTTAAGTGAATCCAGGTGTTTTAACTTCTCTCACTGGGAGAATGAATTTATTAAAAAAAAAATACACACACTTGTGCACAGCAGAACCAACAGAAAAAAGGGTGTAAAGAAGCAAACAAGACACTGACTGGATAAGCCTCAGGTCRGCCAGTCCTTCCTAAAACCTACCATTCTCAGAAAAGATCTAGAAGAGCTGGTTTTTAATGTTGTACTGTCTCTGTGGCAGGTCAGGTGAGTAAGAGAGAGTACACACAAACTTTATGCATTTTACACGTCTTAGTGTTGCTCACTGCAATTCAGGAGGCAGACAGTGAGACAAGAGCTGGAGCAAGTTTACTTAGCAGTCTAGACCTGGACCAGTTTGCCATGCGAGCAGCTCTGCACTGTAGCTTTTTGCAGGGATTTCGTGGCGCTGTTAGTTACTATTATTGTATTTGCCAAGAATTTCCTCACTTGAGCATTACTAYACTCTGCTCCCAGGGCTGAGAGGCAGAGTTGAAGAAGAAAAATTAAGCCCGTCATATGCTTTGGCACACAAAGAGGAAGAAGTATGGGGGGGGGGGGAAATAATCATGAACCTGATCTATGCAATAAAAAGCCTCCATCAGCTAGBGGATTTGTAACCCAGGCTGCTTAAACCATTCCTTACACAGTGTAGCACAGCTCTGAATAATTAATAGCATCACAGCCCATAATTTCCAATGCTTTTACATTATTACCAACGAGAAAGAACAGCAGTTGGGCAGAATTTCCCTGCCGCTCGCAGAGCCCCAACCCCATTTTCTGTAGTTTTCCCAGGATAATCTCACACTGGTCAACACCAARTCTTCCTTCCTCTTTGCCCCTGCCCGGAGGGTCCCGATGTCCTGCAGGCTCAGCGCGTACAGTTGTTTGAACAGACGATTGCAAATCCCAGTGAGCTCTGCGGTGAGCACGTTTCCTCGTATAACTGAAACCAAACCAATCCCATCACGTATACAAYAGTCTCTGCTAGAGCAGGACAAATGCAACGCAAGGGCTGAAGCGCTGCAGTTAAGCCAGGCATCCTAGTCAAGAGCCACCAGGGAGCTCCGATTAAAAGCATGTTTAATACAGAAGGCAGGAGGAGGAGGGGATGAAACAGATTGCAGCAATGGTCCTCAGCGTGCAGMGAGCGCTACATTAAAGACTGTTTCCAAAGTTTTTTGGAAAGTTCCCCGCAGAACTGCTCTTCAAACGCTACAAAGCGGCAGCGGGCAGATTTCCCATCCCCACATCACCTTAAAAAAAAAAAAAGACTCCAAATTACACAGTGATTAAATAGCTGAATTGCAGATGTATCTCCCTCACCTTCACTAGCATCAAGTATACTGGAAAGCTCCTGACTCCAACTCTAAAGCAATGCCAGTGCTAACCATTAGAGCTCATTAGGGTCACTCGACGCAGCTTTTAAACTGGAAACGTAGTTTTACTCTTGCCCTGTCAACAACRGCGGGTGACTTGTTAGAGGTCCCACAAACAGCTGGAGATATTCTGATGGACAGCTCTTGTGTCCAGTCGCTCACTCACACGCATCCCTAGATTGCTCCAGTTGTGAGACGGAGCCTTACTTTCAATTCCCAGTTTCAGAAACCATGAGCTATACTGCCCAGCTACGGAAGATGAATTACTGACAAAAACATGTCTAGACACAGGCAGTGGTTTGGAGATGGGCTACATGCTCACCCTGGGTTAGGTATTTTTAATATCTGCACTGTCAAATTCCAAAAGCAAACAAACTGGGATGGGCTATATAAAGGCATTCATATCTTCCCATTAAGGGTACTGACAAATGTTTTCACTACTTCTGAAAGCAATAAAAGCAGCATTTTAAAGCTTCTGAAATTCTAATAAAACTGCTCCAAAATACAATTTAGAACCATAAGAAACCTATTAGTCTTTTGCAAGGCAGACATACTTCTGGACGTCTCCGTTTGGAAGTGCATCAGTCTGCCCACTGGCATGCAAATCAAGATTGAGTTAATTGGAGTAGAGATACAAAGCCAGAAAGACTGTATTTAAGCTATATCTGAACTTACTTTCGCACGWATTTTCTGTGCACATTATCATCTCCTACTCTTTGTTTTGCTTATCTGCCCCTGAGCCACATTTGAAAGACGCTCGCTCTCAAACACCAGGATGAAAGCGCTGCCTTGTTTAGTTTTACTTCCTTCATGTTGATGTGAACGTGACAGATACAGCACAGAAGCAGTCTGCCTATGGGGGTACCTGTAACTTTGGAGGAATCCCCAAAGCTGCTATCTTGGCTACCTTAGAGCCAAGGTGACCACGGCCACCAGAAAACGAGGGGTAAACCAAAGCCAGGCAGATGTGATCTACCCCTTCAATATATCAGTGCTCCAAATGAGAGGCAAAGTGCCTATCACTCAGCTGAAGTCTTGAGGCACAAGGCATTAATCAGCCTCCTCCTCGTTCTTTTAGGCATGATTTAAAACTCTGGTTCTACAGGAGTCACAGGCAGCCATAAGCATTCAAGTTTTGCATTAAGTGAAATTCTAACATGTATTTTTTTTCAGGCTGATGTTTAAAAAYGTGAATATACACATTCTTCTATCATCAACTTGAGACATTATCTGAAGAGAGAGGGGGAAAGAGCACAGAGTTCAAAATTAGGGMTTCTGATCCAGCTTCAACATACAGATTACCCCCACGAAACTCCTTACCTCAAGATAGAGTTGCACCGAGTGGCACAGTATTTAAGACTGCCCAGCTTCACTTTTGACGTTCCTACACTGAGGAACCCTACAACSACCAAGCAGTGTGCCAGCTTAGGTTCAAGTCTTCTGCAAATTTGCAATCCCATCATGCAAGAAAGGCATAACAAGGCATGCCAAATAACCGTGTAAAAGCCACATATTACAGATTGGGCTCTGTAGCACGGACACTTGGGGACTTTTTGCCCTGGAGCAAGCATGAAAGTTTTAAGGGCTAGAAATGCAATTATAACGGCAATTCTAATATTTGTACTTTTCTACATCAGTTTGTTGCTTTGTTCCCAACAACCTTGTGGTGGGGTTAATCCACTTGTAGGAACTGCTCTGTCAGATCAAAGCCAGTTCAATATCCTGTCCAAGCCTTCAAAAGAAGGTGTAAAACCCTCTAACAAGCAGTTACAGAATTATCTGCCCACAGGAAAGGCTTCTGACTAAACCTGGGCAGTTAACAGTTGGCTTATACTTTGAACCAGGGGAGTTCATAATCCTTTTTTAAAATTCTATCTAATTTAACCTTCTCAACTATAGGTTGATTTATTTAATYTCACACAATGTTTGATCTTCATATTATTGGTAGAAAGTTGCCTGGTTAATTCCATGAAATTTAAAAGGATGTTATTTTTATAGCAGCTAAACTTGTCACCTTCAGCTTCATTAGCTGCCCTCCAACTTCAGCAGTCCAAGAAAGTCGTGCCTTCACTTCACTATCCTGGTGTGCAGACCTGTCAGGCCTAGTCCTATCTAATCTATCGTTTGAAGTCTCCTCCTACAAGAGGCAATGCCACATCTCCCATCCTCCTTCCCAAACCTGTCTGTCTTCTCGTTAATCACTCTGGGAACTGAGCAGGCAGCAGCTCCCCCTCAGCTGGGAAAGCCCTATCTGAAATACCTCCTGTGTTTTCCTCTCTGCTGTTCAACATTTCTGCTAACTGCTAAGCAAGCATCTCATGTCACTGGCTACTCTCAATGCATGAAGGGAAAAATACCCCACTCATCTGGATGAAAGAAAGCTAACTCAGCTTTTAACTGCAGGAAGATGAAGCAGAAGCTGAGGGACCGAGGGGGGAATCTAAGGCCTTTTAGATCAGTAACTCTTCAAAACAAGGAAACACTTGCATAATGTTTATACACGGCTTGAGTCACAGTTATGTCAAGGCAGATGTTATATTACTGGGACCTCAACCGGCATCCCACACAGGAAAGAAAGGTAAATGCAAAACACGGCAGTGAACGATGCCCAGCTGTGAAACACAGTATACAAGCAGCCAGTATTCAAACACATGTGAAACACTGCCTAAGTTAGCTACTATGGTTACAACAAGACTTGTAACATAAATAAATCTTACAGTCCAAATCCAGTGGTGCACAAGGCAGCATCTGACAGCCTGTTTAATACACACTGGTGAGCAAGAATCATTAAGGCTACATGGTACTTCTTTGATGTACAGCGAAGCCCCACAGGCCTTCTAGGAAAGGTCCATGAACACCCAGTAACGTACAGAAGAAATAAGCATTGAGACAGAGAGCTTTCTGACTAACATCACATAAAATCAGTAGCTGAGCTAGGAAGAGCCAGATTTCTGAACTGTGCTACTCCTGCCAGTTTACTTTCTTTACACCTGTTATCACTTCTGCAAAAAAAGAGCTGAATGCCCTTGACTTGGTTTGCTCCTGCTTCTATATTAACCCCTAGTGCAATGAAATTAGTCCTTTCTACATGCGCATATACCACAGCAGCGATAAATGAATCCATTTACTGATCTAGAACATCTTGCAGCACCTGCAAGGCATGCAGGTTGTCCCTGACCACCCACGTGGCTCGAGTGGGCGTTGAGATGCAGAGATCAAGATCAGTACTTTTAACCAGCTAAGTCGTACCTCTCCCCTGACTTAATCACCCTAAGCCTGGCAACTCCACAAGCTCCYGGATTCCCTCGCCTCCAGACACCTGCTGCCATAGCAGGTCAAAGGAAACTCAAGGCCACTCATCCATTCAGCTAACGACAGAAGCGCAGCTTACAGCGCACTTCCTAACCGCTCCAAACCAGCCCTCCTCTCCTTCATCCCACGGAATGGCAGGGTCTGCCGGGAAGGTGCAGGAACACTGAAAGAGTCCTAGAAGAAATAAGCCATCCTTATCTGTAGCAGAAGTTTGTTTGCGCTCGCCTCCTACCTTCCCCTGAGCAACATGACATTGTTCCACCCTCTGCGCTAACCAGAGGCCAGGTACAAACAAGTCGGCTTCAATCAAACAATCCAGTAGTCTGAAGCACTGCAAAAAATAAATTACTAAATCAGAGTTTACGACCTATATTCCCTTGTCTATCCCAGCTCCTGATGACTAGGCAGGGCTGTAACACAACAGCCCTGATTTACCACCCAGGGACTGAGCAATGTTTACTCTAAGTTGACTATTGTGCTCAGATACCCTCAGCACAACAGAAGGATAACGGATCTAATAAAAGCACAAGTTTATGCTTTTAACTGTGTTGGGAGATGGGAGAATAGAAAAGGAGAAAAATCCATACTGGAGTATGGTATGCATCATCATATTTCACTTTGCATTAGTTGCTTAAAATCATCATGATCTGCAAGGACTTACATTTATGGGTTTTGGATGAAAACCTAACAAATAGTTGCTCAAAAAAAGATAACTGAATTGATCTGAGAAAACTAGAGTGAAGGGGGACAACATACAAGACTGAAAAGCTTGAAAATATCTTCTTTGAAGAAGAAAAATATGGAAAAGAATATGGAGAAAGTAGAAGGTAAGAGTACAAAGCAAGGAGATCAAGAACTTCCATACTCTTGGATCTTGCACTAGCAGATGACAAACAATAACCTGACAAATTCAGAACCAACCCAGGGGAAATGCTTTTTCAGGCAATACATCTACATTTGTGTCCCACAGAACTACTACAGATTTGAATAACCTTCTTCCCCATCCACCTCCATGACTCTGGAGTCAAGAGTATCTACAGTTGTATTTTTAATACTTTTTTCCCCAAATAATTAAGAGATCAGCTTAAAGTTGAGTAAATAAAACTTAACAGTTAGAGGTCACAGCAAGAATTACTGTGGGGAGAGATGATGCCCAAATTGCCTGGAGCTTGAATCTTGTACTTTCTTCAGAAACATTAGATACTCGTCACTTACTAGTATTCCTTAAAGGTTTAACTTCAAGGGTGAGTACAGACTTTGGGAACACAATTAAAGACACCGCACAGAGCCTTATTTCAAAGATAAAGCTAAAGAAGTTGTCTTCAGAGGCGTGCATGGAAGAGGAGAGTTAGTCACAGGCCACCACATGTGAGATTGAAAAGGGAAGCCTTCACCTCCTACAAAAAGGAACTGTAGCCCTTGTCCACTGTTAGGCTAAGGAATACCAAAGATTTATTACAAAACATGCCATATGAGGTGATATTTATTGGTTTTGGTTGGAGAACTTTTTATCATCAGGTGTTGTCTTTACTCTCACCTAGCCTAACATCTCATTATTAGAGCACTTGTTATTACTGGCAATCACCAAGTTTGTCTGTTGAAGTCATTTTACTGTTTGTTTTGTTGAGTATAAAAAGCTACTAAGCAAGTCAGGAAAAGTCTATTTACTGATAGCATGTTTAGAAAGACCTCAAATTCCTGTCTTCACCCCAGACATTAACAAAGACTATTTTTTGCAAAATGCTGAGTCATAAATTTTTGCCTTCATAGCACACCTATAAACAAGCCTGCAGAAGGATCCAGACTAAATCTGGTCACAAATTTAGAAATTTATGAGAGTTGACAACAGCAATTCACTGCAGTCCTACCCATAATAAGAAAATACATTGTGAGGAATGGGTCAACAAGAGATATAAGATATGCAATTAGACATACTTATCTAAAATTACATGCCAAGTCTCTGCAGCAGAGCTTTCTGACTCTAACCCTTTTAACTGGAATTGGCAATTACTCAAACACTAATAATCTCAGTTACTTGATCGTGACAAAAGGGTTTGAATACTACTGAAGCAGAGAGGTATGGACAAGAAGCCACATAAAAAGCCTGAAAACAGTACTGCAGGATGATACCAAGTCTAAAAAAAATGCCTGTGAAAAGGAAAGCTCTAAAACTCCTAGAGCAAAAGCCGTAACAGAGGAACATACGTCATTCTGGAGCCCTACATGCAGCTCTTCACAGGCACACTAAAATGTGACTACCTGAACGGAGCCTCTTCTACTCTCRTTAGAAGAGCTGATTTGCAGATACTTCTAATGACAGAAATAGCATAACACTCAGCTATGGACACTTGAGCCTTAAAGTGATTCGCAAAAGACCACGCACTTTTAGAGCTAGCTGAGACTCCCGAGTTCTCTCTCTCCTCTTTTCTAATTACAACCACCAAAACTAGTACCTAGGTAAAGACAACAGAAGCTGCCAGGATGCAAGTGTGTGTGTGTGGGGGGGAGGCAGACAGCATGCACCCACACATACAAAGTTGCTTTAAAAGGAAAAGTGGCAGAAGACTATCTCACTGCCTATCCTACACCCCTGCAAAGTAACATTTACTATCCAAAGTCCTATCCAAGAGAGCTTTTTCATCGTTAGTGGGGACATCTCATGTTCACAGGAAAAGCCTGGTTTAACTCCAGGGATTTTCCACATACAAGGTGGATGYGACAGCTGAAGGAACACCAGCTCATACAAACAGAAAAGGAGAAAGCTGAACCTCACCAACAAGCCAGAAGAAAAGAAACAAATTTAGAGTTACCAAAACTGCTTGCCAGAAGCTATTTTCTATTGAGAAGATCTTGAGAAAGAAAATTACAGAACTACAGCCTCTAAGCAATCTACCTTTTGGCCTGAGCTTCAAATTAGTGGAGGTTTCCTTATGGCAGTCTGCAGTATTCCAGTGATCCCTTAGTCGGCTTCAGTACCAGAGGCATATTAGGAACAGGAGCTAATTTATTCAGTTTCTCAAGTAAAGATTTACAGGTGAGGGAATAACAAACAGCTGCAGAAGAGGGAAAGGATGCAAGAATAGTTCTATAAATCTTAAAGTTTCTGAAAGCACATTGCTGTGAGTTGCCCTCCAGCTGCACAACGCACAGAGCTTTACGCTTGCATGTTAACTCCATCCAACACACAGGGATTACACAGAGTGCTCAGCTCCAAGCTAGCAGCCTGGAACTCTCCATGAGCTGAACTTCAATACATTACTAAGTGCCATAACCTACAACTAGATCAGTCGAATTGCCTCTGTTGAAATCAGTCAGGTTCCCTCACCCTCTGAAACTCAAGAAAGGTTGTTTAAAGGCACTTAGCAAACACCCACAGATTAGGCTAACCGGAGTACAGGTCCCCATACAATTTGGATGGCGTACCAGGAGTTCATCCATGCTCGTCTGACATTTCTCCAGATTGATCCGTTTAATTGCCACCTTCTCTTTCTTTGGAACGCAAAAGGCTGCCTGCACCACGGCAGTTGCTCCACTCCCTGTGGGCAAAAAAGACAAATAGTTAACATCATCTTCCAGGACTTCTGCAGAAAGCAAGTTAGATGCCAATATGGTAAATGAAATGCCAAAGTCAGAGCCAGTGAAGCCTACCCCACAGGAATGCCTCCCTGTGCAACCCACCAGGCCAGCTCAGGTACTGAAGCACTGAGCTAACAGAACAAAACCAAAGCACATCTTTATGAGAGATCATTACAGCTATGCAGACAAAAAGCCCAGACTACACCTCACGTATAACAGAGGAGCGATTCCTTTAGTGTGCTTTTAAAGGAAAGGCCATTTAGGTCACAGACTTTTAGCACTATGTGTTCCACCCAGAGCACTGAAACAAGCCACACTGCTTGCTACCAGCACTAATGAGATCTTTCAAGTATTTTTATATACTAATTGCTCTCCCCAATTCCCTTCAGTTTATGCAAAGACAGTAGGTAGCTTCACTCAAGTCTGTTCAGCTCCAGGTCTCACACAGCTGATCAATGTCTTGGTGCCTAGGTTGAATACCACCACAGGAAAACTGTTAAATTTAAGTGTGTATGTGTTGGGGGGGAGGGAAGTTGTCTTTAAGGTAAATTTGTCCCAACTGTTAAAAGTATCCATGAGCTCTGGATTTAAACTGCTCAACAACATCCTTCATATAAAAATAAGTGTGACTTATAAATACCTAACTGATTATAAACCTGTGTGTGTTGGCTTTCAGAAATAGTTGCAACATTTGGTTTTCATTAACAGGACACCTTCTTGCTTTATTTTATCCCCTGGCTCTTGGTTCCCCACACTTACATGCTTTGGTGGAAAGGAATAGTTCAAATGAATAGGAGAGAGGATGGGAGAGGTGTAAAAAGCTCAAAAAAAAATGGTATTAAGCTCTTAAGTTAAAAAAAAAAAAAAAAAAGAAGTGTTTATTATCCCGAGCACAATTCCTGAACCCAGTTGGGCTGACGAGATGGACAAAAATGGTCATTTTGGTTTTTTTGGAGTGAAGAAATTATTTCACCAGATTCTCCTATCTTAATGCTACAAAATGTGCCTCAAATTCTGCAATGCTGGTCAAGCACACCAGCCATTTTTGGAAAATATTTTATTAGTACGTTCAGATAAACTGAGGGCAAAAGCTTGCAAACCGATCTTTAAACAAAGGCTAACTATCAACAGCCTTAATGCAGCGAGCGGCACAAAGCCACAGCCGAACCTGAATAAAATGCTAGATGGAATAAAGAGCTTGAAATCCTGTACCGAAAGATGCAGAAAAATCTATTACATTCAAGAAGTCACACACTTACTTACAAAAAGCTCTGAACTCAAGGGCAACACTTCTCTAGCCCTCCACCAGAAACCACTACGTTGGAGCTACAGGCRTTTCACTTCACTTTATATGGCATTGCAAGCGTTCTCCGGACCACAGCTTCAGTTTGCCAGCTCGCTCCCTACACCTAAGAGTTTACATTTTAAAAGCAGAAAGCAGCAATGTGCAGAACCCAAAACGGCATGTTTGTTAAAGCCGTACTATTCCATGCAGCAGATGGGGTTTTAAGAAGTTTAAGACAGAGGCCATTTATTATTGGTAGGCAGAGWAATTCAGAGACAATTCCTAGCAGAGGGCACCACAAGGCTGCCAAGAACAGCTGAGATGGAAGAAAAGAATAGCAACACCGACAAAAATACTTACAAGGGACTTTTGAAATGAAGTTTGAGCACCCTAAGCAGGGCTTTGAGCAAAGGATGGAGACAACGGAAGAGTCTAGGCAGATGTTTTACAAAAAGCACATGGGAAAAAACAAGAGAAGGTTTTGACAGCTGGGTTTGGCTCGGCTTTCGGAGTCGGGCTGTAATACACAACGCTAAGCACGCGACAAGCTCTGCACGCGCTGCCCACGGCCGCTCTGCCTGGCAGGTGTCGCGTGCCGGCAGCTTCACCGCAGGCACGGCYGCTCACCGCAAGCGTGGGGCTGCGCTGACCTGACCCTCTCTGCTCAGTATCTGCTGCCGCAAGTTCTTCTGCTGCTTCTTTGGGGAAGGGGAAAAAAAAAGTGAAAAAACACAGGAGAATGACTCAAGATAAAGGCAGTCGAGCACGTAGAAGTGGTGACAAGAGGCAGGAATAGTGAACTATGTCTGCATTTGCTAGCACTACCAGTTTCCCTACAGTAATAGCCTTTTGGAAGCCAGGAACAAAAACAAACATTTGTGCCTTTTTCATTCCTTTGGAAAGGGTTAGATCCCAGAAGAAACATTGTCGCTCACATGCTCACAGCACCAGCATTACAGTTTCTTTCTTTGGATGTTTTGATGCATAACAGAGACCAGCTGAAAACACAAGCTAGATCCTGGAAGAACGCGCTTCAGTATTGGATCGTGCATCTTGGAGGACCGTCTTGCAACACGACCCTTTGCACTCTTCAGTTAGATTTGCATTGTGTACCTTTTTCTATAGAGCTACCTACATGCTCCTCACTAATGCAGCAGCATCTATACTTGAGTATTCTTCCYGGATATCTCACTTGGTAGCTTCAGCATTAATCTGTTTTCCCCACCCAAGATTTTGGTGCCGGTCAAACCCAGCAAGTGTAAACACAGATGGCAGTGACAATAGTTACAATCCAGATATGATACCACTACTGTAGATCAAATCTTTCATGAGAAAAGAGTAATTACAAAAAAAAAAAAAAAAAAGAGAGAGAGAGAGGGGCTTTGTATTTTCATTTCATGAAAATGTTACTTGCAGAAACAATAGATTAGATGCAAAATAATTAGAAGCAGAAACACGTAGCTCTTTTCTGCTCCTTGAGCCTGCCTGATTTAGGCTCACAAGGACTTCAGGGCAAAAACTTCCCACCACGGGTTTGGCTAGTGCCCCAGCATATAGGGAGCTGATCTGTTCACGGGTGTATGGCATTATTGGAACAGCAGTGAAATCCCCAAACTAAAACCTTCTTGGCACAAGGCAGGGAATCATCTGAACTTGAGACTCCTCCCATTGAATCCCCTGCTGCTCCGGCTTCCCCAGCAGCTCTCTTCAGTTCCATCACCACCTGCTCTCCCCGCTCCCACCCTCTGCCACCAATTCGCTTTTTCTTTCAGCTTCGCCATCGCAGTTAATTACGGGGAAACAATGAAATCTCCAAAGCGTATCGAGCAAGGATTAAGCCAGGCCGCAACAGGATGTGCCACGAGCAAGCTGCTCTTTGGCAGCAGCGGCGTGCCGTGCTTCTGGCACTGGACAAAGACAGGTTTCGATGCTTCGCTGGAGAGTCCTGAAACACCGCAGCACGGCCACTTTAGGGGTTGCGGCCGCTCAATTTATTTATAAAAATTCCACAGCGAGAAGGAAACGAAAGAAGCTACAGATCAARGATGCCAAATAGGCTGCTAAGCAAAAACAGGTGTAGATATGGAAAAAGTGCTGATGGAGAGCAAAAGATGTTGCCTGGCAAGGAAGTTTGCAAGTTTAGGAGCAGGTGACGAATCTACGGGGAGGGACAGGGAAAGAAGTGTGATTTCCCTGGCTTTTATTAACCATCCTTGATGGGAAAACGGACAGTCTGTGCTAGAGTGGCACATCCTAAACCAACTCTCTTAGCAGCCACTAATTTGCTGCAACCTGAGCCAGCTGCAGACCTGAGCACTGCTTCACTGCAAAACTGTGGGCTGCACTGGATTCAGGTCACGTATGCAGCCCCCCTCAAGGCATTCAGATCTCAAAGACGGTGCTCAGACTCTTCCCCCGAGATCAGCTTGCGGAGAAATTTCACTCCCTAGTTAATCTCTTCCAGCATAACGGCTTAGCAAAACAATGTAAACTGGGCATAGCCAAAATCTTACTGCTCTATTCCTAAAAAATAGGATATAATTTGTCCATCAAAAGGGTCATAACCTGCTTTAGGAAGTGCTGCCTGACAAAGGCATAGCCTTCTAACCATTACATATTTCATGTTTCTGACGATTAAATAGTTCTTTGGGGGGGGGGGGGAGGGAAGGGAGCACTTCTGAAAGGATAAGAACAACCAAAACCAAGCACTGAAGCCTAGTTTCCCTAGATCCATGTTCCTTGAGTGATAGTCTTCAATGTTCAGAACTCCAGCCTGTGCTTCTCCCTAAGTTGGTACAAACTCCCTGTAGAAGCCCATCTCCAGTCTTCAAGGGAGGTGGGACAGCTTCTGCACAGTCACTTGCTTTCACATAACTTATATGAAGTTTTACTAACCTTTGAGACCTCTGCCAAAGTTGATGGAAACCACTAATGATTTCAAAGCTGTTTGTAAGAGTGCAAAGGCAGGAGATTGAACTGCAGACATGGTATGGTCACGCACACTTTATTTCCAAAGGAAATTGAAACAAGAAGAAAGCTTGCAGCTCTCCTGACAAGACTGAGATGAATTGCACTGATACCTCCTCCCAGGCAAATTCAATTGAAGCCAGAGGTCCTTCTGGCAGAAACATCTGCTTAAGCAATGGGAACAGTCATCCCTAATGATTACAAGACAAATATCAAATCCTGGCTACAGAACAGATCTTCTCCTCAAGCCCCCCCATCTGCAATTGCAATTTAATTTAGTTACATAAAAATAGTGCTCACAAAACAAAGTGTGGTCCAAGCTTTATATCCATCTCACTACTGGAAACTGCAYGGAATTTCAAGTACCCCGGAAACATGGGAAGCTCCCTTCTTCCCTTCAAGGTAACTCAGCTGTTCACACTGCCATTTCAATTAACAGGAGACATCTTCCACAACGGCCTTGGAGCATCAGTTTTCATTTTAATGAGCTATCAAATACTCCCCCTACAGAGGAAATGTGCTCTTCCAGGGTTAAATGAAAGTTGCAGGCAACAGCTACATTTGTCATGACAAAAATCCCTTTTCTCGTAYGCATTCTGTCAGCTTCTCATTACCTAGACTACATGCAGCACAAGCTACTAGAAAAATATTTTATAATTTAGGTTGGAAGGAACCTCTGGAGATCTCCAGTGCAAGATCTTCTTGTGCTGAAAGCAGGGCAAAATCTCAAGTTAAAACAAATTGCTTGCCATCAAATTCACTATGATTTTGAATGTCTCTAACAATAGATATTCCACTTTTGGCTGTTCCAGTCTTTGAACATCCACATGGCAAAGCTTCTTCCTCACTACTAATCACAATTTGGAGTTTTGCATCTTGTCTGTTGCCTCTTGTTGCCTTCTGAAGAGTCGGGATCATCTTCTCTAACTTCCCATTAGATACTGAAGACGACGGTATCATCCCTCCTCCTCAGCCTTCACTTAACCTGAACAAATCACAAGTTTCCTGCCTGTACACCTTGCACTGTTAGACCACACTCAACCACACGCCTTTGCATAACCCTGCCCTGACCTTTCGCCATTCCCCTCTACACACACCAGTTCTGTATTTTTAAGCYAGATCTGTAAGGTATCCTCCACCACCTGGAGCACAGTGTCAGAAAGTCATTACTGACACAGGCACCGTTTGCAACTGTGCCCCTGGGTCTTCCCCTCTTATGCACGATACATTCAAAGCACTCCTCTGCAAGAGCGCTCTGGACCAAGCAATGGCTTTCAGGCTCCAAAACGAAACAAAAACAGACAAAAAACAATAACAAAAGAACCAAGCTCTGTGGGCTCCAGCATAACCTCTTAAATGGTCCCTCTTATACCATGCTCATTACAAAAACCAATGCAATTATCAGCTGACGGTTTTAAAAAAGTAAACAAAAGATTTTTTTCCGCAAAGTTTATCACTGAGTTAACTTCTTGCTACAAGGAAGACAAACTTATGGAGGATAGGTCCACTAGTGGCTATCAGGTGCAACAGCTCAGATGCTGGCTCCAGCTCAGGAAATCCTCAACCTGTGCATGGCAGAAGATGGGGAAGTACAAGTAGAGAGGATAAATCCATACGTGCCATCTTTCTTACCTTCCTTCCCTCTATATTTGCATTTTCAAATAGAGTGTACTGGACTAGATGAAAGCACAAGAATTATCCTCCACTTTCTTCCCACTCCAGGCCTAGACTGAGATCACCGCTATTTAGGTGGTATCTTGAATTCTACAGCTGATTGCTTTCTGGTGGCAGGGCTGGGTCTAGTTCAGCTTGATACACTGCCTAAGACACCGTCAGACACCGATTCCTTGCTGCAGAATCCCTTTTGCTGAAGTCAAAGGTTATTACCTGTGTAAGTACCACTTAATTCCAGTTCACCACATGGAAGTCACCACTGCTTGTATCCATGCTTCCCAGTATGGCCAGCATGAGGATGTATGCTTTATCTTTGTTCCAAAAACCTTAAAAGCACAGGCAATGGTTGACAAGTCTCTGGGCTGCCAACCTCATGGCAGCATAGGAAGAGCTGACCATATACACGTGGTCAAAATGGCTCAAAACCCCATTAACACTATCAGGCTGAAACTGCTCTCTTGCTGGGCAGTCAACATCAGTGTGTTGCTTCAGAAGAGCAACACAGCACATGAGCCTAGAGCATTTTCCAAATTGTCAAGATGCCAGAACACTCTGGGTATTGGATTACTCATTTCTTCTTGCTGGCTCTACAACCCTGCTCTCATTTTCACATATTCGTTTCTGCTCGGAGTCCTGAAGAAAGCCTTCAACTTTTGCCCACATTCTGTAGATCCTGGGGACAAGAATCAAAGCACAGATATACACACTACCTTTTCTTTTTCCCTTCTTCTCCTGGACACCTTGTGGTCCTGTCTGAGCAGACCTCTTTTGGGGGGTCCTACCTAAGCAGCCTAAGCCGCCTTTGGCTTTTTTTTTTTTTTTTTTTAAGCTTAACCACCATAACCTAGATCCTCCAGAGAAAGGATGCAGTTTATGCCTTGTTATGATTAGCTGCATCTTTCTATGGGATTATACATATATAATAGTGAGAAGATCCAGTCATGGAATCCTACACACACGCTAAGGTCTCTGTGTTAGGGAAGTCAAATCAACAGTCCTCACTCCAGATCCCACAGGTGGGACTCCTAATTCCCAGGACCTTTCATGCTTTAACACTGAGATTTAGTATTTGTGTATCTGTCAGCGCAGGCCCTTGAATGGCAGCCTCAGCCTCTGGAAGCTTCAGTTCTTCAACAGCTGCAAGCCAAAGAGCTGTAGGAGCTCTGCTTTGTGGTTACTCCTTCCAGGGAGAATGCAGTAATAGAACAAAAAACTGCAAGACTGGGAACAGAGTTTCTGTAATGTTCTTAAAGAGCACTGGGCAGACACAGATCTACCAGAAATTGAACATCAAATTAAACCCGGATTGATCTTCTGGCATTGTTTGGTCTATTTGCTACRGAGGCAAAGTTCTGTCCATTTGTATTTTCTCCACCTCACTTGAAGCACTTTGTGAACAAACAAACCTCTTTCGAAGAAACAAGCAAAAGAAACACACTTAGATTTGTAGGCAACTCARTACAGAGTGGGAATACACCATCCTCCCAACGCAGAACTTTGTAAGAGTCCACAGGAAGTTGAAGGTCTTCTTGGTAGAAGCCTCATTGTTAAAGAAAGTAAAGTAATGTTAATGGTCCTTGAACACTGTCATAGCTTTAAGGCATCTCCAAGTCAGACTCCTACTACGTGTCAGATTCCTACTACAAATGATGGGATGATCCAACCCACACTTACAGTTACAAACAGCAGTAATAAAACTAGAGCAAGTTCKTAATGAGACACAGACATACTCCCAGTGTTGTCAGAGTGGTGTTGAAAAAAATGCGCTCACCCATGATGAAGAGGCGGCCTTCCCAGGTAAGTGTCATCTATTCAGTCAAGTACAACAGGAAGTGTCACAAATGTGCTAAAATTTAAGTTACAATCTTGAATCAGCAGGAAGATCACTCAGRTACCTCTAGTGCAGATTTCTGAGGAAGAAGCTTTGAAGACAACATCACAACTCTGTTTTGAAGGAATTATTCTAAAATCTAGTATTTCTGTATGGCCAATGTCAAAATGTCACTCTCTAATATGACAAAGCTTGCATCACCGAATGCAGCACGTTCACTCCTCTTCTGCTCTCACCTTGAGCACCGTCAAGTACCATGAACATTTAGCTGGGTTCAAGCCAAAGGTGGCTCTCATGTACACAGAGATGCTGGGCATGTGCAACAGAGCTCAAGTTGAGAAAGGATGATAAATATGAGGCACTGCATGCCCTGGCACAGAATTAAAATTTACGTACTAATGATTCTTCCATCTCAGACTAGTGCAACTAATGACGACAGTCAAGATCTTTTTATGAAAGAACGGGCAAGAGGAACGGGACAAGGCACAGCTATTACTTGTGAACGTAAAATTYGGTATTTGTTTCATATAAATTGCAGGGGTCTGGCTTCGTAATGACCTCTGGTAATTTACTCCAGCATAGCCAAAGCTCAAGTAGCTTGCAGTTCTGCACAAGCTGGGAGGCCATTTATTTCAAACAGTATTGAAACAGGAAGGATCTGTGTTGTTAAGACTCAGTTACATGTTTTTGCAAAGCTTGAGATCATTTCTCAATCATTTCATGTTAGTACCTGTGGTGTCCAACAGACAACTAATACTCCAGCATTAATCCATCACGTTTAAGGAATTTCACAGAATAAGGAGAAGCACATTTCACAAACAACTATAATACGCAAACTACAGCCAAAATATTTGAACTGCACATAAACTTCCTGTCAGTGAATTATTCACTATCTTGATGAGAGCTTTTGCCATTTATAGTATCACTAGGGGTGGTGGGGGATTAAAAAAAAAATGGTGTTCAGAGCCTAGAGGTTTCTGTCCAAGCAGGACAACATCTTTTTCAAGATTCCTGATGCTCTGTGCACAGAGGACAGTGATCAGCCACTCAACATAGCTAACAAGTATTTAAATGCACTTCCCACTCGGTGGTCCATCAGTATGGAAACACTCAATATTGCAGAATTAAAACTTACTACCCAGCAATTTAATTCAGTTCTCAGGCTTGAAAGGAAAAATACCAACCCATATCAAATCAYTTGATAAGAAAGCCTATACATTTTTCAGAGTCATCTGCCACTGACAAGCAATGGCCACGGTTTGGTACTTCTCCCCATGACCCCATAGAACTCCATGACAAAAAGCTTGTGAATAACCGAGTCTTTGATCTATAAACCGCTGAGCTACTGTGAACTGCATTAGTCAATGCCACCAAAAAGAAAAGGAGTCTTATGGAAATTCTCCTCYGACCCCACGTTTCATTGTTCTCTCAAAGCTTCATTAGTATCTCTTAGGCCCTGAGCACAGAAAAACATCATTTGTTTTTCTACCCTTCTCCTATCTTCAGCAAATATTCAGGCTGGAAACCCTTATAGACTAAATATGCTTTCTCCACCAGAAATTAAATTTTTGTAGAGAATTCGGCTGGCCTGCAAACATAACCCAACCCAGCACTGGACTAGAGGATGAGGAATAGGTTTGGCCATGAGAAGCATTTAGGCAAGTTACCAGATAAACCGCCACCATGTCACTTCGCTATTTGGTTTCACTCACTTCACCTCTAGGCATCAGTTTATGGTGCACACATCTGAGCCAGGCTTTAAGCTGATTCACTGTCACCAAAAGGTACTGAGCACAGCAAGCAGTGGTAGATATCCAACCCTGGTACTCTGTGCTGAAGCAATAACAGCAGGAAAACAGAGATAGAGGGAAAAAAGCTACTAGTCACAGATTACAAGAGGAGAATCAACAGTGGTGAGCTGCAACCCAGCTAATGCTCTCTACAAACCTTTCCCCTGCAAAGGGCATCGCAAGGAAGAGAGATATGGCCACAGGAGGCAGCTGTGACAGCACATCTAGCTTTCTGCAGCCCCCAGGATACCCGTGAATTAATTCAAGTTCAAACTAGAATACATTCCCCTCATATCTTTAGGTAGCTACAATTTGGTCAGTCCAACTCAAAACATAGACATAAAAGCTACTGAAGTGGCAACAGCCTGTGGAGAAGAGACCAGGACCTCACCAGAAAGCAATGACACCCTCCAATTGCCACAACATGCCTAGGTGATTTGGGAAACTGCCTTTGAGACTATTTTCCCCATGTTTGTAACTGGCCCTTGGAGCTTACTTTAGTTACACAAGCCCTGCGTGACCTGCCACATTTASTTAAGACGCTATTAGCATGCCGAAATTAGATTTTCAGTTTGAAACCAATTATATTTATTTGATTTCATGCCAGCATCTCTGGCTAATTTAAAGGGCACTGAAGCTATGCAGTGTTAATTCTGCAGGATGGAAAGCAGGCACAGATTTCTCATTTCCAAACACAGCAATACTACTGGAGAAGATTTATCCCTCCCTCTTAATCACTGTCAGTTATCTTTATGGTATATGCAGTAACGTAAATAACGTGCTAGCTGTCTTTGGGCATTACCAAGGCTCAAAACACAGCCCTGGCACAGTAGCCATGCCAGCGTTCACCTTTCTTTCCTCTCAACCTTTATCTCTGAACTCTGTCTCAACTGTAATTGTCAACTGTAGAGGATATTTTATTTGGCCGAGATTCCACTAACCAGAACAATCTGTCTGCATACAGTGCAGATGTTTGATAGTACAGTGGTTATTTTAGGTAAATAAGCTTTCAAGTATCTGATGGTTAAGCATTTGATATGTCCTCTCCTGAAGGCTATTATCCTTTCATTTCAGGGAATAGTCTGATCTAATAGGTCTTTTCTGCATCTATTAGTGTGTTCAGCACACAAGATTAGTCCACTGGTTAAAAATTACATTCCCTAACCAAGAGTAATGAGAACCATCCCAAGCCTTACGATGAGGACAAATAGGTACGCTCWGGCTGGTAGCCTGTCAGACTCTCAGCTGTTCAAATACAGATTTGCATTGGTGAGCCGTTCATCAGGAAAAGAGTTCACACTCAAGACACTTCTTCCAATGAAGTACAGTTTGCTAGAAGTCAATACCAATGTATTTCTTAGTTGTTAATGCCAAGATGTTTATTAGACAACAGTTTGTATGTTTACATGTCAAGTTTCCAAAGGAGTCAGAATTTCCTCTGGAAAACCTTAAGGAATTAGATCAGAAGAGTTTGTAGTCAACGCACTTGAGGTTTGGAGATGAAACAAAACCTGATTTGTAGCTCTCCCATGTTCACGCTCTGTTCTAGCTCTCCTCGATCAGCTGTGCAATGTTCTTGCAGTTCTCAGGAGGGGATATCACCTAGAAGGGGTTTCAAGTATCACCCAAGTCTTAGAGCAAACAGACATCAAGGACTCCCACCGGAACGTAAAGCAGGCGGTGCAATAAAAACGCCATCCTATGGATGCGTGTTACAAATCAGAAGACGTTGTTGCTTCCCGCTGTCACAAGGAATCTATTAAACAGTTGTTTTGCACAAAGATGACAGGGTCACACAGAGATTTGATTGTTTAATGGAAAGTGTGCCTGTAATTCCCACATGCACCATTTCARACACAAACATTCATTAATTTGGTATAGGGATTATATGATCTGGCACCTACAACAGCAGGGGACCAGACTCCATGACCCAGGGAGTCCTTTCTAGCCCCCATCTCAGYGAAATAAGTGACAGCATTTTTCCTTCTATTTTCGTTCTGAAATTTGACATAATGAAATCCATCCCTGGGGATTTTGCAGGAAAGGAATTTACTCTGTGACAAGAAGTATCTTGTTTAATTTAAGTAAGAGCTTTTAGCCATGGAGGTAACCTAATACTGTGTTGCCTGCTTGAATCTGCAGATGGCCTGAAATGAAAACTACTGTTTAAACTGCCCCACTTAACAGGATCAGCTCTGAGCATCATTGGCTAATTCAGTGCTGATTTTAATAAAAATATTTTTCAGGTGTTCTTGTCCCTCACCTCTTAACKCACTCTGACTTTTCAGATGCTATCATTTTCCACTATTCTCTCCACCACCTCCAAAGCTTCCTTTCTTTCTTTCCAGAAAGCTGGAATTAACTCTWGGTCACCAGAAAATGGATTTATGACCCTCTGAAGACCAAAGAGGAGCAAAAGCCTAGCTTAAGATTGAATTAAAGATACACAACATGTTCAACAGTAAATAAGGATTTTTTCATTACAATGTTTGGGGAAACTCAGTTCTACAAAATATATCTTTAATTGCCACAAAGTGTAACAATACTACACCCTGACTACAAGCGTTTAAATAGAATTCACTGTTTACGATTAATTTTCAGATCCCATTTTCCTACCTGACTATCCTCTCTCTTTCGACAACTTGCAAAATTTATAAATTAACACTGCTCTAAGACAAAAARGCAACTCGAACTCTTTCACGCAATGGTCTAGCAGAGGAGACCACAGGCCAAGCGGTGTGTTCRGTCAGACCTCACAGGACACACAGTGGTGTACTCGAGGTCAAAATTTCATGCCAAAATTTTAACTTAATTAACAATCCTGTTGATGGATGGAAAGAAAATGAATAGAGCTTCCTCCCACATAGCTTTATTAATAGCAAGRTGCTGACAGTAAGAAAAGTAAAATTTGTGCTTAAATTACTATTCATGATTACAAAGTAGTAAAATTATGAGCTAAGCCCAAGCAGAATTTACTATGCTAATACATGATCATTTAAGTCACTACTTCAACTTGCCTTATTCTTTTTAACTGCTCCTATCTTCTCTTTCCTAGATGAAGTTATATAGGCTTATTTCCTGCCTGAACAAAAAATTAGTTTGGAAGAATGCTGCAAAGTCAGTTCAGCATGAAACAACATTTTGCCAGTTTCTGAAGTAAAATAATTTGTTTRTTTCTCTCCCCTAACCACCCAACTCAGGAGCTCTTGAGACTAAACAGACAGRCAGAAAAATGAAATCTGGCAAGAAACTAAAGCTTCTTTCAGAAGAGCTTTTCTGTATTCCAATGAAAAAGAATTTTGARTTATGAAATTTTTTAAGTTTTGTTTCACGTGAATGTTGTTCAAGTGGTATAAAGTTCCAAGGGATGTTTGGAGAGAAGACTTCGAATTTTGTATTTCAGCAAAAAAGCAAATATAAGTGCTCTGAATTTACTCTGCATTTCATTCATTGAAGACAGCTGTCTCCTGTAGACTTCCTAGCATGCAGAACACAGGATCTCTCTAAGAAATCCTTGTAAGGCATGTCAGATTCTGATTTAGCAGAAAATGATATGCAATCAAATACTTTTTTTGGTGTGAGATTTCTCTTAATCGCAAGAAAATCTATGTTAAGCAAAAATTCTCTGTGCACTGACTCACATGAGGAAGCAACATTAAAGAATCCTAGGGGAGCAGTGGAAGAAATGATTAAAAAAAAAAAAAAGAACTGCCCAATATTGCAGCTATTAAGTTTAGCATGGGTGAAAAAAACATGAGATTTCTCCATTTTACACTTTGGTTATTGCAAGTGTCTGCCTGCTTGTACTATATGATGGGCCTACATAATCCTGTTAGAAATAAGGGATATGAGAACTTTAATCCATAGCTGTAGAAGACCAAGTATTATTAATGTTTCAGATAAACGACGCATCCAAAACGCCTGACTGATCAAACTTATGTTTGAGTGAATTGCTCTAAAGGTCAGTCTCACTCATTTGTATTCCCACACAAGGGGAACACAAGAAATATTGAAGCTGTATCATGGCCCTAGTCCGGTACCTGTAACATCTGTTGTCATTTAGCCCATAGCTTGGATTTTTGTCTCACTTGCATCAGACAAGGTTTGATTTTTCATTCGTACTGCATGCACCCTTTACTRACTTAAATAATATTTTGCACACCAGAGGTCTGCTCTCACACACTAGGTCAGAGAGCTGACCTTCTGGTTAAGATCCTGGTCTGCCTTTCAGCCTGGRATCTAGCCAAGAAATTCCTGCACGACCATGGGCAAGATGCGTAGAGCTCGATTTTCCAAAATGCCAAAGCTAAACTCCTTCGAGTGAAGTCACAGRAAACTGCAGCCACTTTGAAAGCCAAGTTCTTCGCATCTGAACCTCAGTTGATTCCTAGTGGAGTGCGGGATAAGAGGCTTGATAAAYTCATCTGGAAAGTCCCAGGCTCCTGATATTTCAAAGACTTTGCAATGCCAAATTCCGTTATTCCACAGTTATTCTTCTACACCCACACAGTCCCAAGTTTCTCTCTTCCTATCATTAAGGAAGTTTAACAATAATGAGTGAGTTTGAGGGCTCCATTAGCACAGCCRCTACAGGAGTTTACCACTACAGAAGTCTGCGATGAATACCATGTATTTTACAAGAAAATTTCCAAGAAAATCTGACCAAAACGTAGTTTTGAACAATTTACTAAAACAATTAGTAATAAGAAACAGCGTTATTGCCTGCCATTTTGAAGAGCTCCAATTTTTAAATTTCATAAAAGTCTCTAGACATTGACTTGATGAGCAAGCTGCCGCTTCTAACATCCAAAAATAAAACAGATTTTGCCAACTTTAGATAGATGAATATTCTGCAGAGACTATTTTCTCCAAGATTTTATCAGCTGCATAAGAAACAACTCTCTAGGGCACGCATTTGTCAGTCAGCATATGCACCCCCTAAGGTGTGCTCAGGAGCACTGCACATCCAAATTTCTCAGCGCTATCCAAGATATCTGAATTAAACCAAAACTATTTAAACAGTCTTGTTGAGAAATTTAAGTGTTAAAGATTTATCAGCCCAGGAATCTAGCTGCACCGGAGGCAATTGCAACATACAAACCACAGAAAAATGTGAACCACTTCCATATGAAATACTATATGCGTTTTCTCCTAATACCCTAGAATAGCCAAAAGCAGCAGGAACCATCTCTGCCCTCCYCTCAGACCAGCAGGAGAGGCAGCCACACTGCTTCAACAAGAAGGATGTATTCTTCCCAAGCAAGCCTCTTTCACCACTGCTCATCTTTTTCGTACCCTCAGTCTGCTTCTTTATGCGTTTTATCCTCCTTCATATCAGAGAGTAACTGATAGAAACTAAACAAACAAAAAAAAAGAACATACACACAACTGAACATCTTTTGCTTTCGCTTCCCAAGAGATTAAGAACTACTCTATTTAATGCCTTTGATAACATCACTCAGTAGAACAGAGCTAAAGAAATGAGATGTRTCGGGTACTCAAAGAAAAGGTAGTTTGGATGCAATAGTAACGTGGCTATGGATCCACAAAGTCCATATACTGAGTCTCACTCAGGAATAAGCAGGAACATGCATTTGTTAACATTCRAGTAGCTGAGAAACCGCGGTATGAAGAATTATCCATTTCGGTGCCCAAACAGACTAAAGTGCTATGAATGACTGCCAACATTTTAAAGAGAGCTATRCTTGCCCAAAGACAGTTTTATGCAAGCTTTAACATAATTTAAAGCAACAAAAAAGTTTCTTCTATCAACTTTACGCRAAAAACATTTGCAAACAACGCAAGAAGTGAGTCTTTAAGTGAATTAACCAGTCTAAATGTGGGAATGTGCAGTAGGAATCGAGTTTAACTAGTTGCAGGGGGAGAGAGAAGAGAGGAAATCAATGAGGAAACACTAAAACAAAACATATGGCACRAAGACTGTCTAAACAGTCAATTTAGTTTAAGTTGTTATATTTTATAGACTGTAACATTTTCCTTGAATGAGTGTAAAATAGTCAGGCATATGAAACTGGTGGCAACTAGTACACAAGACTCTTGGGCTAAAACAAAACAGAAAAAACACATGCACTTCAGAGCAGAAACCTAAAAAGTTATCATCGGACAAGCATCTCCCATTCCACTCCAGTCTTCATAATTAAAGACTTCAGTGGTACCTAATAAGTATTTATAGGCTACTCTTTATAGATGGTGGCACGTTTTCAGTATGTGAGGTATCTATCCAAGCAYAGGATGGGTGACCAGATATTTTGACAAGATTTAGGTAAATGCAAAAATTAATTCCCAAGACATTCCTACATATCTGCAAAAGAATTTCTGCTACACRGGCATACGTGCTTGCACGCAGAGCTTGGGGAAAAAACACAACTAGAAACCTAAACATCAAACTTGAGAAGAGCACGCTGTCCATGGGCAAAGAYCAATTCAAAAGCTGCAAGAGCCACAGCCACTGAAAAAAACCTAAAACTAATCATTCAGTAAATCTGCACTTCAATTTTCAATTTAARCTTGATTTCTGAGGGGAGAAGAAACTCCCAACACATCTGTTCTCTCCAGCCTGCGTTCTCTTCATTGATATGAAGGAATCTGTCAGAGGAGGAAAAAGAGCAGAGGAGTAGACAAGGGAGAACTCCAACTGCTAATTTATCTTCTGTTTCTGGCAGAGATTGTTAATAGGAAACAGGATGTTCCCCAGTCAAACGGCCACAGCCAGTACAGCTCTTCTCTTTCAAAAAGCGTAAGTAGCAAAATGAGAATGATCCAGTTCCAATCAACTTCACTACTGCTATCAGCATTTCCAACAGGAATTGCGAGATCCAAAGGACCCCGGTCTGCGAGTATCTGAGCAGCAGAAGCAGCATGAGGTCTAATTTCCCCCCTTCACCCCAAGGCTTCAAAAGAGGACTGCTGTGATTTTTATATAATTCGCGCTTGGAAGACCACCTTCACAAGCATGAGGATAGACTACATTTTTCTTTTTAAAATGAAAATTCAAACGTCTCCAGAGATGGTATCCACCTGCAATAGGTAATGCTACTCTGTGGGTACATTCCCCAGAAATGCATTATAACTTGTTTCCTCTCCCCCAACCCCCACCTCTATTCCATGGCGGGGGAGGGGGGGTCCCCTACCCAAATGAAAGTCAGGTTCTGATTCTAATCAAGATCCCTTAATTTGGTGTAATGAAAGTTATTTAAGCCTAACTACTCAGCAGGTAGCCACTAACACTAACCAAGCATAATAAACACAAGCATTAATCCACATCATAAAGGTACATTATAAAAATGGCACAAGACACCTCCAGTGCCTTTTTTTTTTTTTTTTTTTTTTAAGTAGTGGCTAGAACAAGGAGGGCAGTTTTACAGATTTTTAAGGCAGCTAGAATGCTCACTCTTTCAATTCTTGCACTGTAATGGTATAGAGTCATCCAAGTCATATGAAAGCCACACGTAGATATTTTCAGACAAAAAACAGTACAAACAGGGAATAAGGCCACAGTCAGACATTGATTTCCTTTATTTTGATGTGAAAAATAACAGAGTTTGTAACCTACCGAATGCTGGGCTCAAAACTGAAAAAACAGTTTAATCAGAAAACAAGTTAAATCCTTTAAAAGCATCGGTGCGGGGTTCATCACTATCCACATCAGACCTTCTCTTTGTTCACTACTGAAAAAACTTTTACAGCTCTGCAGAAGTCATGGGAGCTCAGAAAAACCTTGAGGTTTACAGGAGACACGAAGCAGGAGGTAAAGTAGGCCTTAGCACAGTGACATTTTGTCCCACAAATGATATATGTGCTAAAAAATCTGCRTCACGTATACATCCACGGCACTGGCAGCCACATGAATGTTTAAAATGAGTAAGATGAGGGGGGATGGGAAAATTTAAGAAAGGAACCATATGTTTGTAATACACACATTTCAGCGTACACTCCAYTACATTCCAGAAAGGCAACACAATCTTTCAATGAGCAGACGACAGTCAGAAACTCAAAGTTTACAGAGTAGGGAGAGATATGAAAGAATTGAAATATTTTTTTCCTGTTTCTTTTCCCCCCAAGTTGTGCATTAGTGTGAGACTACAACATACCTACCTCTGCCTTCTAATATTGTCAGACTATAGGATGTGCATCTCTAGCAGCAAGTTCCCAGAAGAGCAGAAGTGCATTTACACTCCCTTTTGTTCCCATCCCACTCTTCTCCCCAGCTACAAAGAGGCGGCTCGTCCTTCCGCTTCTCGGGTTGGATACTCAWACTCAAACCCTTGCTCTGTATTACCCGAGAGCACCCCTTCAGAGGCTCCCAGGAGAAAAGCGCTCCCTGCGAGCAGGGGTGCAACTCCCGGTCCTGGAGAATCCGGGAGCCCCGGGCCCTGTTCTCCCCTCCGTCGCCCTTCTCTGCTGCTCCTCCGGGAGGCTCCGCACCAGCCTCCCCAGGGCGCGTTTTCCAAAGGAGGTTTAACAGGCTRATCTGCAAGATTATGTCTTCCTTGGTCTTTACCGCCAGCCTGCCTCCTTTCTAAGGCACTGCTGCTCCCACTAGGCGAAGGGAGAGGATAAAGCCCGATCCGACAGAGCAACAGGGATTTCCAGAACTTCCAGAAGGATTTCCCCCCCTAAAAAAAGCTTTAGTTCCTTCCTACTTTCAAACAATGCCAAGAATTTAATCTCTTAAAACAGCATTTTCCCCAAACTCACCCACCCTTGTTAACAGAAACCAAGTCTCCCTGTTCGGCAGAGATGCAAGGCCTAGGCACGATAGAGCTATGTCGTTTATAATTTTCAAGTAAAAGCAATTCACAAAGATTAAACTAAGAAAAAATAGCCTCCTTCCTAAAAGCCTTTGGCCAGGAGCCGGCCCTGCCACCTCCCACTTTATTTCCTGCCTCCAGAGAGTGACACGAGAGGCACTGACCTTAGCGTTGCCTGTGGCACCACCTCAGATGTGTCACACGCTCACCCTAGAGCAATATATCCCTCAAACACACACCCCAACAAAATGGTTGAGAGCGCCAATAAATCAGCAGAGCAGGAGGCCCTTGGTAACTGTGCAGTTTAAAGTCAAAACAGAGCCTAAGAAAAACGATAATAAATTTAACGGAGAGCAAGGGCCAGGCCTCAAGCCGGGAGGACAATGAATGAAGATCCAGACAACAGCAAAAACGCAGCCGAGAGAAAAGAAATAAGATGCAAGGCTTGTTCAGCGGCACCACGGAGTCCTCCGTCCCCCGAAGGCACCGGGGCGAGACAGGGCTGCCACCACGGCGCGGGGGCCGGTGCTGCCCCGGCGGGGGGGAGCCCCGCCAAAGCGGGGGGCTGCGCCGCGGCCGGCCTCACCCCCAGCAATCGGGGCRGCTGACAGGTAACCAGAGGAGCCCCCAGAGCCCGTCCCTGCCGGGACAGGGGGTGCAGAGAGCCCCCCCCCAACCCTGTGCAGAGGGGGAGTGACGCTGCCCGGGCGCCCCCCAAAGCCGAGGGGGGTGTTAGTGCCCCCCCAACGGGGGCAGACCCACACCCTCCCTCTGAGGTGCATGGGGGGGGGGGGAGAGCCCCCCACATGCACAACTCGGGCGAGGGGAGCAGACCCCCAGAGGGAGCATCAAAACGCAGCAGTGGGGGTCCAAGACCCCCCCCAACACACACACACACTCCCAAAACACCCCCCCAGGGGGTGGGGGGCAGACCCCACCGCGCACACACACACACACTCCCCTCGGGGTGGGGGGCACCACCGAAAACACCTCCCGAGAGGGGGCAGACCCCCCCCACACCCCTCCTCGGGGGGGAGCACACACACCCCCAACACACACACGCACAGGGGGCAGCGGACACCGGAGCCCCCTCACACGCCTCAGCGGGGCGCCGGGGCAGGACCCCCGGGAGGGGAAGGGGGGAAAGGCGGGGGGGGGGGCGCGCACTTACCGATCACCTCCTGCAGCTCGTAGTCATCCTTGTTGATGGACCAGGGCAGGGCGCTGGGGTCCTCGGCCATGGCAGCGGGGACGCGGCCCGCACGCAACGCGAGCGCAGAGGCGAGGCGGCCCCCGCCCGAGCCCTGCCCGCAGCGGTGCCCGCAGCCCCGGCCGCCGCCGCCGCCCGCTAGCGCCGGCCAAACTTTGCCTGCTCCCTCCACCTGCCCATACCCAGAGCCCCGCTGACGTCACCCGCGCACGCCGCACGCGCCAGCGGGGCGCCGCCCGGCGCCATCTTGAGCGTGGCGCTCCTCCGCCAGCCCGCYGTCTTTTCTGTTTCCTCCGCCGAGGCGGGTGCTGCCGCTGCCGCGCCCATCTCTTAACCGCCGTCGCGGGACGGACCGCAAAGGCGGGATGCCAAGAGGAGACATCGCAGGAGGGGCCGCCGGGAGGGAATACCACACTCAAGATGGCGGCTATGTGCCTCTTCCCTTCCCTCAGGCAAGAGGCGGGAGGGACCGCCCGCCTAAAACCCACGCCCGGCACCGATTGGCTGCCGGCTGCGAAACCCGCAGCTCCTATTGGTGRAGAAGCTTGTCAATTGCGCGCCGTCCTTCTGCGCGGTCCCCTCGCGGGCGAGGCCTTCGGGAGGCTTCCACAGGGGCCGAGCAGAGGGCGGGGGTGGAGCGGTGGCGGCGGCTGGGCCGGGGCCTGCCGTGAGGGGTGTCCGGGGACAGGGGCCACCAAGGAGGTGGGGCGATGAGCAGCGGCAGAGCCCGGCTTGGGCGCCGCTCTGCATGCTCTCCCCCAAGTAGTCCTGGCACGCAGGGCTTGAAATCCAAGGGTTTTACCAGATAGTTGGCTGCACGGAGCTGGAGCCGCGCTGGTCTGACCGTGTCCAGCAGCCTAGCTGGGCGTCTAGCCTGAATTAGAGATTAACGAGGAGTAGGGGGGTACTTGGTACCGTGAACCATGCAGGCTGTGGTTTATGTAGGTTTCAGGTGTTTGGAGGTTGAGCTTTCTTTAATAGTTGGAAAATAGCATTGTTTCTTGCTGTCACCAGTCAGAAATCATAAGGATTGTTTGGCAAAATCTGGAATTTCTGTGTCAGGATTTCTTTATCAGACACTTCCTTCTCATGGCTTGACAGCAGACAGTCRTGTGTCAAAGAACATAGATTTTACATGATTTTAGCTTATTAGGACAAATTCCTGAGATGCCCCTGATGAGCCAAGCCTTACAGGGGGCTCAGGACCCTGCCAAATGCGTGCTGTGACTCCAGGGTTTTCACTCGTGCTACCTAACGCAGGAGAATAACTCCTTCCTTCTCTTCTTGTTCCTCCTGTAGGAGCAAAAGACCCAGAGCCGCATCTTGCTTGCTGTTGTACAAACGCCGAACAAAGACCATCTCTGTAAGGCAAAGCTTCCAAGTAAAAAGCTGCTCATTTTTCCTGCTTGCCTCTGTTACRCATTCCCCTGCCAAGCAGCTTTTAATGCTTGCTAAATATGCCTTAATTATTGCTCAGAACTGTTCTTGTGATCTTTTAACCGTATAAAAGCATTTTTTTTGTAGCGATTAAAAGCAAGTTTTGCCCTAAAGCATATACTTGGGTGGCCAGTGGAATATTTCTGATAGCTAATAGTGTGTTAAAAGTGGATCTGAACCAGGCATCGAGAAGATACAGGTCCTGATCCTGAAAGTATTAAAGCATAGGCTTAAAACCTTTATAGCCATAATGATGTATATGCTTAATTTTATCACTGTGTTTTTAATGTCTAGGCTGTGTTAAATTCTCTTATTTTGGGCAGAAAATACTCCCGCTGAAGACCATGCTGGAACTTCTTTTGCTTTACAGCAATGGGACACAATTAGTCCACAATAAGCATTTTTTTAAGAAACAGCATAGACTTTGGCCAAAATGAAAATTTCAAATCTGCACTGACAAGGCCTCCAGTAACCACGTAAGCACACGCAAATGAAGGATGTATTTTARTTTTTCACCTCTGCGGTGAGCTCTCCATACTTTAAAGATCTCTTTCATGTAGAATCTGGATCCTACAAACACTGCATTATTTTTTAAATGAACTCAGTATTTTAATCCCTCAAAAGTCAGACGTTGCTGTCGCATTCATGCAGCAAACTGCGTCAATAGGAGTCTGGAGAAGGCCTAAGAGAACCGACCTCCAGAAGATCTTAATCTTTAGCCCCCTTCAGATCTTAAAGCAGCACCTTCTCCTCTTCCATCGTTAATATTCTGTTCATCTTACTTTCTAATTTGGTTTATTTCGTCTGTCTCGTGTAGGCTGTAAGCTTTCCAGGGCAGAGGAAATGTCTCTATTTATAAAACAGTMTGTGAAGTGGTGCTGCTGTAACAAGTGGTTTGTTGTAATAACAAGAAATTTTAGTAGAAATCTAAAGCGGGAAAGCAGTTTCCTGTGTATCCACCTCCACTCTCTACGAGGCATTAGGGTAGACTGAGAAGTGGAAGAACTTCAGGCTTCTTTCTGGTAGGAAAGCTGCAATCTGAGAAAAGGTCTAGGATCTGGGTTTCACATAMTTTTTGACTTAAAATTTAAGATTGCAATGGTTAGAGCAGTCGTTCCCCTCCTCCCATTGCTTCCGCTGCTGTGTGAAGGTTTTACCCTGACACTCATGTTTCACTGGTGGTGTCCCTGGGGCTGGTGTTCCCTTCCTGCTGGCTCTGAGGCTKTGGAGGTGACTAGCCTGCAGGTCTGCGCGCACACGTGTGCACACAGAGTGCTTTCATTCTCGTAATGCACATGGTTTCCTGCCTTTGAGGGGACAATTACATATTGTTTCAACGAAACAACTTAATGGCACAGATTAGCTCTTTGCTTTTTTTCTGCTCATATAGTAGTGGCTATCATAAAACCTAAATTTAATGGGTAGGATGGTGACTCTAATATTCAGTGCGAAATGATTAGCTTCAGTATCTGTAAAGGGTACTCAATGGTAGATAATCATCGTTGTCATCAGTGTGACCATAAGTAAACTTCATTTATACGTGGACTGTAGAAAACTAGCCTTAATAACTCCAATTTGCTTATTGAGGCTTTGCAGATTTCGTCTTCCTGTTCATGAAGACTCTCAAATATAGTTTTCTTCTTGATACAATAAGCCTTAAAGTTGCTCTCTCAGAACAGTCATGCGGAGTCATTTGGTGTCACAGTTCAGTTGTGTGTTGAGCTATGGAATTTGCTGCCACATTTCTAGTCAAAGGCTTTTTAAAGCATCATAAACTGCTGTTTGTAAGTGACTGTGCATTAGCTACCATGATTCTCACAAACAATAGCAGCTAATGTGCTTATTGAACTGCTTGGTACGGTCGTGGTTTACCAAAGCAAGAGGGGGCCTGACAATGCCTGTCTTATTACATTCATAATAGTGCGAGTGTGTGTTTGCAGCCAGAATGCATGACCTTGTTTCACTACAAAATTTCCCTGCTATTCCTTCTTCATGGAAATACTTTCAGATTTATTGAAGGGAACTTAGCCTATCAAATGGTATCTGATTGTTTAACAAAGTGCAAGCTGCTTTGCTCTGTAACAAACAAATACAAGCTTGCAATTGATCTCCAGGGCTTTCTCGTGCCATTTCTGCTGTGGTTTTTGAGAAATAAGGCAAGTACCAAGCAGTGAAGTAAGGAGCAGTGATTTAAAATCCTCTGATTGGAGCAAGTTTTTAATGATCAGTGTGCAGGAATGTTTTCAAACCATGAGCCAAATGCCAGTCTAAACCACACGGGCAGGTTTCCATTAATGATCCTGTGTACTACCACGTATCTCCACCCTGCCATTCACTGGTTGTGTGCTAAGTCATTTTAAATTCACCTTCGAGGTCACTTTGAAGTCAAGTAGCTGAAGGCTGGTTTTAACAGGTGAATTCTGGTTCTCACAGTCTGTTTACTGAAAACCAGCTTTCCCTCTGCAAACACACTTATCCCATCATCACTGCCCCTCAGTTGGCAGAAACGTTATGCTGTTCTCTTACTTCCTCAACTGAAGATTGTCTCCCAGATTTGAAGTGTTAGAAAACAAGTGAAGAGCTTATGACTAAGTCAAGGTCTTACTTCTTTCCCTTTTATTCTAAGTTTATGCTTTTTAGTATATAAGCTGAAAGCCAATTAACGCTCTAAGTAACAAATCGTAGCTTTGTTACCTCCTTGAGTTTTAATATAAAATTGATGTTAGGTTTAAGAAATAGTTAATTAGAACAAGATCTTGATTACCACATAACTGAACCACAATTTAATAATCAGTTCTTGCTCTGCTCTGGAATAATACTTTCTTCATACTGCTTGTCCTCAAAGAAGCTAGTAGAAGACATTTCACGGTTCTCTTAGCTCTGAGAATTTAGTTGTCTCTTTTAAACAGCTTCTCAGGACAGAAGGGTTTTCTCAGTAGCCTCTTCTGTGGAGGGTAAACCTCCATCATAAAACAATTTCTGGACTGCTGAGCAGCTCAGAGGGATTGGTAATATGTTTCAGAGCTTTTCTCCTCTTTGAAAGTGCAAAAGTTGTTTGATACCAGCATCCAGGCCCTGATAGACAAGTGTGCACACCTGGGCTGTCACTGCTTTGTAGTTCATGAAGAGAGGCCAAAGACTGATGCTTGGTGTTATGAACACTTCATGAAACTATATTAAATGGAACTATATTTAAGAGTGTTTCAGACGTTTCAGTATTCAACAAAACTGTTGAGACAGAAGTTCTCACAGAAATTGGCTTCAAATAAGATGATAGAATTAAATGTAAGTTCGTTTACTTTTTGCAGTCTAGAAATAAGGTGTGCAAGGGAATATTATTCTTATTAGTGGCCAGTATCTCTTTGCATTGAGCTAAACTGAGGCTGAGCAAAGTTAGCGGTTCACATTAACAGGTTCTAATGACATGAGTTTACAATAATAGTCTAATAGTTCTGTGTAATATTGACTCATAGCTTATTACTATGGAGATAGGAATGTAAAGAGATCTCAGTTTAAAAAAATCTRTTTGGATAGTTCACATCCTTTCCTCCCTACTCATGAATTCCTATGCCATTGACTACTGACTGCTAAAAATAGGATCATTTTTGTGTATCAGAAGTCAATGAAAACCTAGAACCGGAGAGACAGTGGGAGGATATCACTGTCTTTATACACAGAATTTTCAAGAAATGGTTGTTAGGAAAGCCCTCTCAGAGTGCACAAACGTTTTTAAAAGATGGGACCAAGCTAAATATGAGAAAATCTCTTACATTTTGCACCATAGGGATGGAAAGATTCAGTGCTCAATGGAATGCAAGCTTAAGCTGTGTTTGCTTCTTAGAGACGCTGTCCCGTGGCAGTAGCAGGACAGAAGGCTGCGGGCACCAGCCCAGGAGGAGCCACGGGAAGCATCAAGTCGGATCAAAATCCAAAGCCTTTGTGCATTTGCTGGCTGCCGTTGAAGTCTATTTGAATTGCCAGGAATTTGGGAGTTGATCCTGATGTCCCAGGAATGGGGAAGTGGGAAGGTGCCCAAACCTCCCCGGAGAACAGGGAGGTTGAGAAGGAGCCTCACCAGGAATACTTTCTTTAGCTGTCACCTGGAGTTGTACAAATCTTTTAAGGAGAGAAGTGGGAGGAGGGAGCTGGGAAGACAGGAGCAGCTTACCTGTGCATTAAATGAATTATCAGCACCATCCCTTTTTTGGGGGGGGGGAAGCCAAAAACAAACAAACAGCGTGGCACCTCAACCTCAGAAACAAACTGCTCAAGTGTGAAACCCTGTGGCAGGAGAAGCTGTCACAGAGAATCAGAAATTGATTTAATAGAGAAAAATCGACTGCAGCATAATTTGTGCGGATTGCTAGCCGAGAGAGCTACCCACAGCTCCTCGGGGTTTAGCTGTGTGCGCACCGTCTGGCGAAAGGTGCAGCAAGCAAAATTTTATCCTTGGCCATTCTACGTGTGCTGAATGCTTCCTCTTCAATCCGGGACAATTAAAATCGATGGCAGGATGCTAGGTAACGAAAAGAAACGGCTGATCAATATGCATGTCTTGGAGCGAAAGAAAAAGCCGTCTGTCAAGAGCAGCATGCTGATTAGGAGAGATTTCTGAGAGCTCAGATAGAAAATCTTAAAAGCTCCTGCTCCCAATGCTCAATAAAACAATGCAGCTCACCAGCTGCCAGATGCATTTGCTGAGAGAGGTTAAGCCACCAAGGAGACTAAAGAACAACTGTATTAGGAAAAGCAAGCAATAGTCATTTTTGGAGTAAATACATTTAGAGTAAAAACCATGGTACCTCACTGCTTTGCCTTTCTTTCTAAGGATTGCAAAAGCCCTTTACTAATACCAAAAAAAATATGTTCCTGTATTACCCATGTGAAGTTTTGGAGATACTGAACCACTGACATTTTAAGGCCAACATCCATTTCAGCCCTCAATGCACTTCAAATCTCATTTCAGTCAGAAATACTTGCCAGGAGCTACCAAAAAATGCTAAATCTCCATTGAGCCGATAGTTTTAAGTCAGTCACTCGGATTTCTGAGCATTTTTGAAAGCRTTGCTCTAAAGCAGTTCACAGGGTCTGCAATTGCTCTGGCAGACCAGGGAATAGACCCTGGATCTTCAGATTCGTTGGCACAGTTTTCCGTACTCAGATGGCGTATTTTGTTTCGGAGCCAACAGATCTCCAACCGGCACACAATCGGTTAAGCACCTTAGGGCTTGTTGCTCTTAAATTAGTTCTGCTGACACACACACGAAGGCAAACATAGCTGAAGACCAGAGCCAGAAAAATACTGCAAAATGTTTGAGAAAAGTTCATTTTATTGCACCCACACACATTTGCCTGAACGTACTTGCTATAAATCCATACTTTTGCATCCCAAACAGTGGATGAAGATCCATCTTCTCGCCTCCCGAGTTTGAACAGGGCTCAGCCCATAGGTTCTCACTGGGCGTAGAGCAAGGGTCTACTGCTCCATGGTCCTGCATGGTCTAGCCTGACACCTCCACGCAGCCGTCTCCAGCTCCCCCAAAGCAGCCACCTGCCTTATGATCCAGGACCGAACTTCTCCCCACAGGGCTGGCATCCAGACTGCCCTGCTACTCTTACCCCTTCCTCACCGAACAGGGTGCCCAGGCTGAAAGCAGAATGAAGTCTCTCTGGCCAAGGGTGAATCTGGACGCTCCATCGTGGAGCTGCATTTAGGTGCAGCCACCGACCGGTACCACTGGCCTTTGTAGACCCCCATTTTGCCTCGCGGTGTCAGGAGGTGACTGGGTGAGACTGGAGAGTGCGTCCTCCTGAGGGACCAGCCCCAAGGGAGCTGAAGAGAAAGATGGCTGAAGCCCTGTCTCCTGGGTGCTGTGGAGGTGCAGGCAGAGAAGAAGCCTGCAGGAGCGGAGAGATGACACGAGCTATTGGGAGTGAGAGGCAGAACCCTATCTCCTGGAGACCAAGCTCCACCACAGTGGTCTAATGCAAACAGGGTGGATGTTCCAGAGCTCTGGTATATGATGAGCCTTGGAGGACACCAAAGGAAAGACCTCAAGAGGAAACCCWGACATGGTCCTCCCTGAGCATCTGTGTTATCAGCCATCTGCTACCATGTTGTCACCCTGGAGGGCTCCACGTTTGCAAAGAAGGGGGCTTGAAAGAGCAGCATGGAGCGGTTGTGCTATCCCCAGACAGCGCACACAAGGGTCCCCATGCTACTGGGCAGTGGGAGGGTGGGTGCAAAACAGGTGAAGAACAAAAGCTCCGAGCAGTCTTTTTTCAAGAGAACAAGTTCATACCTTGCTTCCACCCCAGCCCTGCCAAAGAACAACCTAAACACATTTAGGAACTGAAGGAATGAGTAAGACGAATAGCAGAACGAGGGGCAACCTCCTCCCTCCTGCTGGTTGCAAGCCCTGCTGCCACCCAGGAGAAAGTGCAACTGCAGCAGATGAAATGTCCGTGCTCTGACGTGAGGGGTTTTAGCCCACGCAGCACAGGGCAGCAGTTCACAGCACACATTCTTGCAGCCCATCTTATCCCGGCTTAGATACAATAAACCATTGTCCAGATCGGACACGGACAGTCCCAACCGCTGGCATCGCACAGGCAGGTTTATCAGCAGAAACAAGAGGCCGGGAAGGGCACGCTGGTAAACTGGCCTTTGCAATAGGAACAGAAAATGCCTTGTTTATAAATCAGCCTTCGGAATGGCTTAACACTTAAATACACGCTCAATTAATTAAATCTTTAGAGAGCAGTGGCAGCTCCAGAATGGATACAGCAGTTTTCATTCTACTGACTGCAGAGTTTGCTAGAGAACAAACAAGGCTGTTGGATACGGCTCATCAAAAAGTTTAGTCAGGTTCAAAATCACCTCAAAATCCTGGTGGCGATCAGCTCAACCAAAAATAGCTATAACATAGCACCTAGAGAAAATTACCTTCAGAGAAGTATTTGTATACAGTGCATGTCTAGGTGGGGTTTTCTTACCACTGAAGGCCCAATAGGGCTGATAGTTTCTTTTTAACAAATTCTATTAGCATGTTTTCCACTAGTATGTTTCCAAGATGAGGGAAAAAAAAAATTTCCCAGATATTTTTTAATGCATAACTACATTTTCTTCCCTATGCTAATTCTCTTTTTGTAAACGTGCCCTCTGGACCAAAGAGGGCCTCTATCATGATAAAGCAACTCTTTGTGTCAGCGTAATGAAAAACAGAATCTGATGCCTCATGGGGCAACACTTTATCTGTCACCTTCCACCTCTGAAGCATAGAACAGTTTGTCCAAGTACCTGAATTTCACCGGGTAAATGCTGTCCTTCAGGAAACAAGGAAACGGTGCCCACAGAGGAGTTCCTGCATCGAGGTTGCCAAGGCAGTGAATGACAGGACGAGGAGTATTTCTTCTGACTCGAGAAGAATGGAAGATAGAGAAGAGCTGCCACAGGCAGACTGCCTGACCCCACTGACTCCGAGCTGCACTCACGCAGGTTCAAACCCAGGCAGAAATCATTAACTTTCCAAAATCATCTGAACAGCAGTGGCATGAAGCCTCACTCGAAGTTTATGGGATTCCTGTGCTTCTGAGAGCATGTTCCCACCTGCTAGACGGCCCTTGGCTGTAATTTCTACCTAGAATACTAACGTCCGCATCACGGTGCGCGTGCTAATTTGTGTTACCCAGAGGAAAGGCGTCATTTCATAAACTTTATGGGGACTATGGCCCTGCAAGAGGCTTAAAATACAGCCTTTCCTGATAGGAAGCGAAGCTGGTTCTTGACCTCCAGAAATTCCTTCAGACCAGCGTTTCTACGATTCAACGATTCTTCCTCTTCTCCTGCGCAAATGCTGCTGTGTTTGTAAGTTGTTTCCCTGGCTTGGCCTCATTCCTGGCCACTTGCCTAAGGAAATAAAGCTGGCAAAATCTCTCTTCTAGAGAACCCACCAATCCTACGTTTCTTGGTGGGTTCTCTAGAGATGACGTAGAATAGGAGCTGAATATCCAGCCCTTCTGCTTCCTGTGGGCAGAAAAGGCGAGTCCTGACCATCACCTCYAGCACGTTTGGTATCAGAGCTGCAGGAGGGCGACACAGGGATGGACACAGATTAAAAACTCCCAAACTAAAAATGAGACCTGGAGAAGAGTCAGCTACCTGAAGTACCATTTCTTATTAAATTTCCTCTTGATGTGACACAGCTATGCTTCTCCATGTTCCAGCCACAGTCAAAAGCCTCCACTAAGGAAGCTGTTTAAGAAAAACAAATATGAAAACAGAAAAGAACTAYCTAGGACTATTTCTCACTTCCCCTTTAAGCCTAACATTCAATATTCTCTGATGCCCAAGAAGGAGATTCAGCCTTTCAGATTTTTCATCTTTATTCTACTGTGTTTTCACAAGTAGCAATAGTTTGTTCTTAAGCAGGAAGAAAAAAACACAGAATAATTGACTATTTTCAGAATGGTTATACAACATGTATGTTTTTCCAGATATTTGTATCAGGATAGAAAGTAATATAAATATATATATTTATATATATATATATATATAAAAATAAATGATTTGGTACCAACAAATTCAATTACAACAATTTCAATGAGGGAAAGAAACAAAATGGAAACAATGTAACATCATAATTTTTAAGTCCTTTTATAAAGGTGTTCAATATTTGGACCTTCCAGTGTGTGTGAAGAGGGGGAAACCCACATATTGCAACCAGAATGTGTTTACAATAACTGGATTTTATGTCATTCATAGAGGTCATACTTAATAAACTCACCATGACAAAATGGATATGACAATGTCAGAAGTGCATAAACTTGATTTTATATTAAGAGGATATATATTTTAAACATCTATTTTATAGCTCTCGGGCTGTTATTTCTCTTTACCCAAAAATAATTTTAGCCTACAACACAATTTTTGACTTCTTTTAAGAAAGTAACATTCCATTAATAGTAATACTTGCACTGCATCCAAGATAGACAGATGGAAGAACCGAAGCATAGAAAGTTAGGTGATAATAAGAGCCAGCCTGAGCACTGACATCTTTTAGAATTGTTTTATAAATCGGGTTATCTAATGGAATTCAGAAGATTTAGAAATTAAGATCTTGTTCATTTCCCTTCCAGAAGCAGTACTTTTTTTCTGTCTACCAATTACCATGTCATCTATTATGAAAGTAATCGTTATTATTCTTGTTACTATTATTTTTACAACATCCCAAGTCCCAAACCACACATTAGGATGTAAACACAGAAAACGTCGTACAAGGCTGAATCTGCCATCAAAGCTGGCGAACTAATTCAGGTATATTTGCTTTAGAAGAAGATGCAAGGGGCAGAGAGAAAAGAGTAAAAAAGAAGAAAACTCTCCTCCTGTCTCCCCCTGGGACTGAAACCATGCCCAGCTTTCCAGTGCCCCTTTTCGCCCAACATCAAGCAGGCTTGGCTCGATACCAGCTGTCTATCCAATGCTCGCAGTATGGACCATTGCCTCCCTCTAGCGTTTGGACCAAAGAGCCTCATGTTTTTGTTCTCATCTTTAATAACCAGCAGACCAGCTCGCTCCGTTCTTAAATCAAGAGGAATCTGGTTCAGTCCTGCCAGTAATGACCCATAATTAATGTTCGTAGACACTCCGTAGTAAGGGAATTCACCAAGCTCCATAAGAGACTGGTGATCAAGCAGCCTCCAGAAACTATTATATAATAAACATTTAACGATTATGCAGAAACCCCAAGGCAAGCAGCTGTCTCCATTTCTGCAGGAGGGCAAAAGCATGAAGATAAACTGACTTACAAGCTCTTCATCAGCTTAACTTTTCCCCTCCTGCACCCATGGACTTTTCACTTGATCTAGCAAGATAAAAAGGTGCAGATGTTATCTCAGCACCATGACAGCTGTTATATTTGTAGGAGGGACAGAAACATGCCCAGATTGTTGGCTTATTCAAAAATGGCTCTGGACACTAATGTTAGATGTGTGAACAAGCTTCACTTGCGGTCAAGGACTGGCCTGTCTGCTAGAAGGACCAGCCGTGGATGCTCACAGACCTCTGTAGCACCACCTTGTAGGTGGACATGTATGCCTTTTCATAGAGAGGGTGAGAAAAAGATAGGTGCACAAGTCTCTATCTGAAGAACTCAGCCCTGGTAATGCTTAAAAAAAAAGTCTTTAAAAGACTGACAACCAATCTTAAAAATGTAGACTGTAAATCATTAAGCTACAAAATCAACGTGAGGCAGTGGCTGAAGGAATGAACTAAGTGATAAGAGTTCAAGTAAGTTTGGATACATAAGCAAAAGTACTCTCTTCCCAATTTAGAAAGTAAATATTTACTGAAAATCTGTATAATATACCAACAAATCACTTTAAAACACCACTTTGGCAGCACCCTTACCGCCAACCCCTAAGCACCAAAGACTGATGAGAGCCACTGAAGTGGCACTGAAGTCTGCAAAATTCAAGGCTAAGTCTAACATGTAGAGCAACATCAATGTTGTTCCTAGCCCCATTCAGAAATATACATGATTAATTGTGGCACTTAATTTAAATATGCTTTCCTATTAAAGTAACATTACCCTTTATTTTTTTAAGCAGCCCAATCTATAATTTAAGGCATTTTTTATCTGGTATTTATCTGTATCTTGCAGGCATCCCAAAAGCTGGGTTTTGGCAGGTTCTTAAAGATCAAACAACTTAAGGTCTGATCCCACTAGGTGCAGAGATCTGTTCCTTTTCAAGTCAATGAGCTACAGTATCCCTCATTTTGTGTAGTAAGGACTTTCACCAAAAATACACATTTAAAGACAGAGTCACTAATTTGAGAAAGCTCAACTGTAAACATTTAATAAAATCTGAGAATATAAAATGCTGGTATAAGCCCGCTACTTAACTTAATGTGACCTGAACACAAGAGCATGCTACAAGAATGTATCTTTCTGTATAGGTCTTGCTTTTAACAAGCAAAAAACAACAACTTACAGCAAACCTGAGGAACTGTCTCAGAAAATGCTGGCGACAAGTCACTGTATAAATGGACACAGAAAAGGCATATTGAGATGCAACTTAAGGAGCAAAATATATCCAACAGAGAACAAATCAAGTTCAGTAATGTTCCCCTAGTTATAACTGCAAGAATAATTGCTCTAATTTTGCAATCATGCAGATACTGCTAAGAACAAACCATTCTTTTCTTTGTAGGGCTCAAGCAATTAAAATACATTTGCTGCTCTTTTAAAAAGGAAGCCTGAAGGTGACTGCCTACCCCGAGAACAAGCATAGGCCAGGGACTGGCAATGCAMATTCCCCTGGGCTGCCCAACCAGCAGGGCTGCAGCACAGGCCAGGACAAACAGCTCCCCGGCAACGGATGGGCAGAGCAGGCTTGGCTCTGCCGACAAGGCTCCCCAGACTGGTCATTCTCACGGCACTGGCCATTTGCCAAGTAGGAAGTGGCCWGAGACTGAAACCTTATTTGAAACCAACCTAGATATTTCTATATCCATTAAACAGCTTTTAAAATAACATGATTTTTTTWAAAAAAAGCCTGCAGTTTGAGGCTTTATTTCATGTCTTATACCAGCATTTTATATTCCCAGATCTTATTAAACATTCACAATAGAGCCTTCTCATATTAGTGACTCAGCCTTTAAATGTATATATTTAGGGAAAGTCCCCACTACAAAGTGACGGATGCTGCTGCTCATTGACTTGAACAGGAACACCAATGCAATTGCTTTATTTTCCCTTTCAAGTTACGAAAAAGTGCTAGAGAAAATGCTTCACTCCCAGTTCTGAGCTCCAAACACAGACTGTGAGGATCGAAGTTCTGAAGTGGTTAAAGATTGTGTGAGTGACACCATAGTCTGAAGGCACAGCCACGAGAGATTTTTTTTTTTTTTTTAAAAAAAAGAGGTAAAAAATGAAACGCCTCTCCCTCATAACTTTGCATTATGGCAGCAAGAGAGATTTTGCCAGTCTTGTCCAGAACCATTTTTTGGTGCAAGGATTGGTGTAGTCACAAATTGTAATGAACCGTAAGATACTTGGAAACTCCTTCTTCATGGTTTTGCACTTGACTGGAATCAGCCGTTTGAGACGAGCACCTGGAAGATAAGTCACACAGGCAGAAGATTACACGGAAGCCAGTGGCAGAATCTGAACTACAGGCAGAATCTGTACCTATTTTCTCCCTACAGCAGCACATACATCACAAGGTCCAGGAATGCAAGGTTTGACCCTGATTTTGAGTCACATCAGTACAACGCAACTAGCTCTAACCCTAGAAAGCAAGTTTCTGAATTACAGGGTCTCCATTACTAAGACTTCACTAAAATATGTAACAGGGCCCCACATTTCATCAAACATGCGTATGGCAGCTTGCACTGATCCCAAGTGGGAGTGGTAAAGGCCTACAGTTCTGCTGGTATCAAAGAACAAACCAGAGTTTCCTGCTGAATGCGAACAGGAGTATATAAAGAGAAAATGGAGAGACCAAGCTTCTAGATGATCAGCTTTGCTGGGTTATCTCCAGTTCTTTCTCTTCCTAGCCTGATTCACTCATATGCTGCTGAAGTATCCAACAATTATAAGAGCTGCCAGGAATCACCCTGCTAATATTGACTGCCTTTTTGAGGCATGCATAACTATTCCTGTGATTACTATTGCTTGAAGGAGCAGATAATCCTGAAGAGGAACCGCTCCTGTGATAATTTTTCATACGAAAACCTACTACCACCTAAACTGTGCTGCCCAGCACAAGCGATGATGCTGAGACCTGGATGAGGCAATGCAAGATTTCTTATCCACAGCAGGTATCTAAGTAATTCACGGAGTTCCCAGCACTTATCACCRAACCCTTTCTGCGCATTAATTACCCTATTATTTCTATGCAATTTCTATGCCTGTACTTCTATACAATGGTTTAACGGGTAGAGATCAAGTCATTACACAGAGATGAGCATTTCTTCTCCCATTGTCCTCATGAAGGGGGTGATGCCAATGAAYTGCTGCAGAACTAAACGGACTTTGCTACAAATCCTTTGATTAGGAGCTGATGCAGTTTGTTAGGGCTCCTCAATGGATTATTGACCACGGTATGAAATTACGKCATCAAGGAAAATGAAGCTAATTCCTAGCTCTGCCACTGGCTTCCARTTTAATGTCTGACATGTTATTTATATACCATGTCAAACACCTTATCTAGAAAAATGACTGCACATACAGACATTCCTACAGATAATGTATATCCCCCATGCTGTTAGGCTGAGCTAGATCTACTTGCTGGGAGCATACAAGAGTGCAGGGTAACTAGCAGTTAGAGCAAAGCCATCTGAACAGACTTGACAGAAATAAATTGATGGTTCTTCAGTTCAGAACAAAAGAAGGAATAGGTTTTTCCAAGTTTAAAATTCTTTCAGGATTTTGCTGGCCTACTCACAATGCTCAAGGATGCTTGCAAAAGAGGTGAATGTTCATTAGCTGCTACCTAGCCTCAGCCTTTACTTACACTCTGAGATTACTTTAACAATTTTCCCTCCAGTAGCATATTCCCTATATGGATCTTGAAGCACTTCACAAGCCATTCCTGAAAYGTATGCAGCTGAGACATCTCTGAGGCAGGCAGCATTAGCCCATTTGACAGCCAGAGCACTGAAGCAAAGCTTCTTGCTCGCAGTCACCCAGAAGGTCAGCAGCAGGTCAAGGACCYGAATCCAGGTCCCTGCCTGCACAATAGATTTGCAAAACCTCTGTTAGGTTTAATGGCTACTTTTAACAGCAATAAAAACTCTGTTTGCTTAGTGAAGAGTATTAAACTCAGGGCAATTCCTGTGTGCACACATGAGACAGGACAGTCAGCAGAAAGGACCCAGGTGTAAGACTAAGTAGAGTCATAATCTATTCCTGGTTCTGTAACAGGCAATTATTTAATTTCTTTTTTCTCACTCTTATTTAGCTCACTTGTTTAAACACATTTGAGACCCACATACTCTGTATTTCTACAGTGTTCAGTAGCAAGGCACTGATCTTAGCTGCAACTTCAGCTATTAGTGTAATACAAACAACAATACTGATAARAAATTTTAAATGGAGTATGTGTAAGATCTTACCTGGGGAAAGACTAAGAGCAAATTTGGTCTGGAAGTCACATTCTTCACTTTCCAGGTAATCGTCTGAAATGACAACCACCATCCTCCGACACCTAAGTTAAAGCAGTCAGGGAAGAAAAAAAAAACAGCTGTGTCTCATCCTCATTGGTAAAAAACATGTATTTCTCAGAGTTTTTCTGGTGGAAAAATGAATTCATCAGCTATGCTCCAGSAGGAATAAACTACAGAGTAAGGTTTACTGACAGACAATTACAGTACACACAAAAACCTGATTACAGCTGCACACTCAAATACTAACACAAATGAAGAAATAAAAAAATCCAGCTTATCTGTGCTGGAGCTGATCCTTGGCCTATATATGACGAAAAAATGCCATCTTTAATTATCCGCTCACATACTCCTCCACTGACTGAGCATCACTGCATTTTTTTATATATTARAAAGATCTGGACAAAGGTTTATTGTACTAATATTACTGTGAATCCACCTAGTCTGGTGAATTCACTTGGTTGTAAACTACACATTAGACTCTTTATGGAAGGTTATGCTGTACAACAGCCAGCACAGTGAGGCCTTGTTAAGGTCTCTGTTAAATGCCAAGCTACTTCCATCTGAAAGGCTGATGTTAAAATCCAAACACTTGTATTGGGATTTTTCACTGACCCTAATTTAGCAGGACTGGAGGAGCTAAAGGGCTCCAAAGGTCAGTACCTCCCCTCTTGACACTAAAAAGCACTTTCTCTAGGTAAGTCTCTATCTGGGGAGTTGCCCTTATGATGCACAGCTCCCATCCATGCTCGAGTCCCACAGAGATTTGAAGGATCCCTGAAGTCAGAGCCAGAGCCAACACCAGGGCTGTCCCTTCAAACTCCACATTGTTGGGTGGAGCTAACTCAGTTTGGAACTGTATTCATTTCCAGATGTCTTTCAAAGATGCAATTGCTGGATATTCTGGCCGAAGAAAAGAGATCAAGCATAAGCAGCATCACTGTAATAGCTCCTTGTGCATTCTATGAAGCTACGTGTTTGGGAATGCTTGAATCCTCCTTCCTGAGCTGAGAGCATAAAACAAACCCCATAAAGACATCCTTGTGGATTTTTACTGCTTCACTAGCACCACACTGCAGACATCATGGTAGAAAGAATGAACACAATGTTCCATTACACTGAGCTGTCCCGAGCAGCCACGGTTCACTTACCTCCTTTCTATAAGTTCCCCAGTGATGGACCACACACAGGTTCCTGGCAAGACATCTCGATCAAATACACAGAGCTTCAATTTGAACTCTGTTTGTTCCAGCTCTCTGATCATCTCCTGGACAAACTGAAGGTCCTTCTGACAGTAACAGATGAAGGCATCAAACATCTCTGTTCCGTTCCCTGAAACCATTAAAAACTTGAGTTACCATCTTCTACTGTAAATAAAGTTAACCCAACTCCTGTAGCGAGCGCTCAGGAGCTCCCACAGCCCTTAACTCAGAACTGGGGGCTTTGACAGCCAAATTGGCCAAACTTGCTGAGGTAATTTAACATATTACCAGACCAGCTATCCTTCAGTCCAGACTCTTCTCCATAACAGAACAGGCAGGAGTGCCTGTCTGTGACCACTTTGTTTGGCAGCCCAGGATACTAGCATAACCCACATTTGTTGGCAGTGTTTAAGCAAGGGTAGCTAAGATACACACATGAAATYTGCAGAGGTAGAGGAGAGAGAGCTTGGAAGAGCTGGAGGAAGCAGAGTACCCCAGAGGATGCAACYCAGGGCCTCTGTTGTGGGATTTCGCTGGAAATTGAACATTTAAGTATTGTTGAGGCTGTAGATCCTGGTTCTTTACTTCAACTCTCAGACATATACACCTCCAGAGCAAGTTTCCTGAAGGCCCTTCATCCAGCAATGTCCTGACATCCAYTGTCTACTGATAACCAAGACAGGCCCTGAAGTTTGAAAGCTGCAAGATTTATGGCTATGATTTCAAACTTGAATACCTGAAGTCATATCCTAAGTAYGTGACCCCATTTTCCAAAGGTGTTAATGCCTGGCAGCTCTCATTTATTTAGCATGCACTGAAAGATTAAATAGTCTCACAATTAAGTGCCTGAAGACTGCTGGACATTTTTTCACTGTATTATTTCAYTTCCGTACCAATGTTATTACCTATACTTTAAAGTTGTTACATCAGTTAAAGTCTGCTGCAGTGAAAAAATAGGTCAGGCTCTACATACTGATGATGAAAGTGTCAATCCAGCAGCTAGATCCAGCCCAAGAAGCATCTAGGCAAGCAGAAGGGTAACTATTTGCTAGGCCAACCAGCCTTGAGGGTACTTCTGTGGGTGTACTTCAGGCCACGGTACTAACTTGGTTGTGTCTAGCAAAGCTGTTGCGTACAAACGCTGGTGTATTGCTCTGGCCTGTGCATGTTTTGGGGGAATAGTAACGGCCCCATGCACAGTAAATGAGCATGGAGTGGCACATGCAGCCCTGCACACACACCCACAGAGCTGCACGCACAGCTCATCATGCAGATGCAGCCAGCACACACGCGCTGTTGCGCTTGCTCTCTCTCCCTGTGTCACACCCAGCAGTATTTCAATCCTTGCTTCCATTTTATTCAGGATAGTTACACCTGTCTAAGACTGGAAGTGCAGCCAAGGCAATCCGCTTTGGGATCCTTCCCCCTTTATTCCARCCTACTGTGCTTTCAACAACCAGCAATTGTTCCTTGGTGTGAGCCAGGCTGTGATAGGGGACATGTTTTGGAAAGTCTCCTTCCACGTGCATTTGCTGCATGCTTTACCAAGCTGTTTCTGGGTACAGCATTCCCTGGGGTTGCTCTTCCTCTCTGCACCATGAAAGTGGGCAATGGGACAAACAAAAATGCCCCCAGACTATCAGTTAAATCATTTGGGCCTGGGTTATGAAAAAAAAATCACAGGTAGTAAAGCAAACAGGTTTCAGCACTTCTCAGAGGGATCTGCTACAGCTAAGTGCAATCCCAAGGTGACGAATCACACAGCAATATTGCGGTCACTTACCATATGGATCATCTCTGGTCGTGATGCCCAAGAATTCTGACGTCTTYGGTACGCTGCTGTCCACTGCTGGGACCTGAAGTGGCTGGTCAGCCTCYTGCTGCTTCCTTTGCAAGTATTTCTTACAGTCCGCTTCTGCAAAAACACACAACCAACCCAAGAAGCTCCTGTGATGATGGTTTTACACTGCTGAAATTCTTGAAAAGCGGAATAACTACGTCATGGATCAGGGATGTTGAAAGGACTCTCTGTCCTTTCAAGTACCTGTTTGTGGATCTACTGTCCAGGAATTTATCTAACACTTTTCTGAACATCTGGATACTGCCTCTACCACCTCCTCTAGCAATAAACTCCAGAAGCTCACTCCTGCTGTGTAAAGAAGAACTTTCTCTTATCTGTTTTAAACCAACCTCCTCATAGTATCCTTAGTTCTAGTATACTCCAGTATATGCTTCCAGTATACATATACAACATGCATCATGGGCATCACAGGTCTTAATATCTATTTTCTGCTGTCATTGTTGCRCATTTTGGAATATTTAAAAAACATCAAATAACCTGGAGGGGAGGATTCTTAATTAAAAATTTTCATATTTTCTCTTATCATTAAGTGTACACACACACTAGCTGATGCCACTCCACTAGCTTTTTTAAAACAATATTAAAGGTGACAAGTATAGTCCTGCATGCATTCATCTCATTTAAGAGGGCTGTGTAAGATTCTGTATTGCCCCTAAAACAGGCTTTATATTGCCCAACTGCAACTGGAGATCCTCTTTTAGCAGTCAAGCAAAGTGGATATATACTTTCAAGGGCAAGATGATCTGTCACGTTTTCTGCTGTGAACTTCCTGCAAGAAGACAGTGATGGACACAGATCTATTACAAACAGAAGTATGTTTAAAATGAATTACAATTCTAAATGTGAAGTAAAAATAGGAGACAAGAAACCCTGCAGCCTCTGCCACTTTGCAATCTGAATTTATATAAGAACTTGAAAGTAAAAGTAGATTCAAAACTGGCAGTTAACAAAGAAATGAAACTCTCTAGTGCCTTCCCCATTATGTAAGATTAAAAAAAAAATCCAAGTACCAATCAGAAAAGTACCAATCAGAAAAGTACCAATCAGAAAAGTACCAATCACTCTGAGGGTCAGGCTGAAACAGCTACAGAGTTTGCTAGTGCAGCAACAGCACTACCAGAGAAAAACTACTGCAAGTACAAGATGAGAGCCCGATAAGCGCTGCTGTCACCCCGCCGTCAACAGGAGCAAGCAGCTCTGCAGGAAGCCAAACTCCTGAAGCCTCATCCTGYGCCTTTGGGTCTCACAGTTTTGTGTCTCGTGACTTGATTATCCTATATCTAATTACATGTCTGATCTGATCAAAGCCTTTCCTGTGGCTGAGGCACTCCCTCTCTCTTCCACCCTCCTTCCCAATGTGGGTTATTTAGCAGAGAAACAAATCAGCGGTAATCTTTACTAACCAGATGCTTCAGATTTCAAATCTTTCCTCACTAGAGCATAGATCTGTGTCCCACCTCTCTGCCAGCTGCCTGCTGTCATGAGGCATGCACACTTCACATCATGTGTCTTTGAAATCATTACTAAAGCTGCTTTAAATTGGCCAAGGGGTTCAAAAGTTCCACAAGAACCAGCAGGCTGAAAGCACCTTAAATATGCCTTATTCCCTTAGGTTACGAGGCTCACAATCCAAAATAGTTGGTGCTGAGTGGGCAAGAACAGGCAGCTGTTTAAAGACATTAATACTAGTCCTCACCACAGAAGTATCCATTTTAAGTGTATTTGTTCCRTGTCTTCTCTCCATCTTCCAGTTGCATAAATGTTATCTATACTGGCCTGACGTGAATTTTTCTAGACTGGTTCCCAGATCTTATCACATTGTTTGTGTATGATGAGACATAATCATTAAGGTGTTTTCCGGGTTCATCTATTCAAGCCTATGCACACAGTCTACCAACAGCATTACGCTCTAATCCCAGAGCCCATTTAATCATGTAGGATAAACCCCAGAGTTGGRCAAAGCTTTCAGAATGAAATACCAGAGTCTGAAGGTTTTATTACACAGYGAACTGAGGACCCTACTGCCCGGAGACTGCCAATAGGTCCAGTGAACCTGAAGTGATGAAAAGCATTCAGTAATTTGGCATGGATAAGACCTCAACATGAAAAAATGTCTGAGTAGACAGGCTAATTAGTGAACAAGAGTCAAAGACAACTTTGAAGGCCCATGAAGGAAAAGGACCCAAACTAACACAACAAAGTAGCAAGAAAGTCTCCCAAACTAGGTTGTCCCATTCCACCCAGCATGTAACCAGTAACACAGTATAGGCTCTACATTCCTCTGATCATCAAACACAAACCTGAGGCACTAGAGAGAAAGGGTAAAAACATGAAACCTAATGTGCAAAATGATTAGCATGTGTTCATTGTAAGAAAAGAGAGAAAACAGATCAGCTGTCAAGCARGCAAGTAGCACTTTCATAACTAGCCAGAAGAAACAAGTTTCACTGTGTTTCAGCAGGRAAGAGCAAGATGTACCAAAGCCAAGACCTTTACAACCCCCCAAAAATGAGCAATGAAATAAGCTTGAGACAAATTACACTTCTGGCAGATCCACTAGATGAACAAGCTGCTAAGAAAGCTGTATCCTGCAAGTGAGTTGTTTTATCAGGGATGCTGTGTCCCAGAGGAGCTTGGCTCATTTGCCAACACAAARGCATCTGCTGTCATTTGAGATATCCTACAGAATCCAAGATAATYTGCTGGAGGCTAAGAGATTTGCTCCTGGACCTACAAGCAGCCCGTGTCCTTCAGGAGCCACATGGGATATCCTGGGGCCTCTCAAATGACTTACGATCCCTCTGGGYGGGCTGAATCATGCCCCAGATCTGCACCTCCTGTAATGGAAGCACAGACCACTGTCACACGCAGACATCTGTGTGCAGAAACCCGAATACTGACTTAATCTCTGAGGTGAAGCCCACTCTAGGAGTCCTAACAGAATACACAAAGATGCACAAGAGCAAATGCAATCTTCCATTTTCTTTCCTTTTCCAAGTTTCCTCCCTTCTGAGGGGAGGACRACTTCTGCCAGGGCTCAGAGTGCTAGCAGCAGATCACAGACCCTAACATCAATCTTCAGAGATGAATACTACAAGATAGGAATGGGCAGACTGGGTCAGGCTGCGGGTCCAASTAGCCTTGTATCTTGTCTCCAACAGTGGTCAAAAACAAATGCCTAGGGATGAATATAAGAATAAATACACAGTGATACTCTCCTCAAATAACTTACTGGTTTTGACCAGTTTGCAGTTGAGGGATTTCCTGAGCCAATGCTTTTGCACTGAATAGCCCTCAATGAAATTCTTCCAAGAATCTGTCAGTCGGCTCTTATCAGAGTGACCCACAGCTAGGCAAAACTCATGACTTTCCTGAACTTCATGTTCTCCCACTCTTTCTGCTATTGTCAATTCAGTGCCTCAAAAATGCCCCTCCACCGGGACAGCTCCTGAACCGAGGGCCAGAATAAGACCAGGTGAACTACACAARCTTTGGGCAGGTCCCAGTTCTCCTATAGAGTTGGAAGCTTCTGCTATTTGTTATGAATTTCAGATGAAAGGAGACAGCTGTGGGTCAAAGTATGTTGCTCAATTCTTTTCTTTTTTTGCCTCCTAAAATGCAGAGTCTTCAAAGTGTATTCTTGATCAGAAAGAACATTAGGAGTATGGGAAAGTCCTCCATAGGTTGTTGATTAGACTGTTCTACACAGAGATATTTCTACATCTTCATTTCTCTCAGTGAGTAACAGGAAATGAAAGTTCTTATTTCCTCATTGCTAACCCAGTAAACTTAGTTTTACAGCACGCAAAGCCAGGGACATCTTCGGCTTTGGAACTACTTCAGCAACGAAGTTCCACTTCTGATTACCAGTCTAATAACCATTTGGTCTTTAAACCTCTGTGAGTCGTACAAAGAGTCTATAAAGAGCAGGTTGTAATGCAGCACCGAGACCTTCATAATTACTATTTCTCACTGGTTCTGTACAAAATTTACTCCCGTTTGCAAAGAAGATGATTTTCCTTCCTGTTACCCAGATCCAAGACCTAGCATAGCCTCCACTCCGAACATCCCTCAGCTCTCCCTGGAAATACTTTTCTACCACAGTAGGCCCACAAGTGCATGGGAACATCATAAGTTTCAAAACCTACAATGTCTGCGCAGGCTTTCTCCTGGCTCATCTTGCTCAAAGCATCCTGCCACACGAAGCGCCTTTAATATTGAGGCTCTGGGGGTGAGGCAGATTACTCTGCAGGGCTCGTGATGGCAGAAATGCGGAGAAATCCCGATCTCCTGGAAAGCTAAACGAGTTACGGGGCAGCTCAGGGAAACGTGGCGATAAGTAACTTTGGATAAGTCCCCAGTTTACTGGAAACTCCTTCAAATAAATAAATAAATAAATAATAAGAAAGACAGCTCTCAGGAGGAGTTGGCAGGGTCCAAAAGGAGCAGCGCTGCGAGGCGCCGAGGCCGGGCTGTGCAGTGAGGCCCCGCGCTTCGCTGTCAAAGCATCCTCCCCCCCMAAAAAATAAAAAATAAAACCCCAAATTCAGAGCCAAGGAGGCAGCGGCGGCAGCAGCAGCTGGGCCGCGGCGCCAGCCCCGCTCCCGCGCAGGCAGGGAGAGACCTTCCGCCATAGGAAACGGTCGGTGCCTTTCCCGGGGGCCTTCCGCGACGTGGGGCGACCGGGCCCGCGCCGAGGCGGGAGCCGCCCGAGGGGCCCCGTCAGCGCGGCCCGGGCCACAAGATGGAGCCGACCCGGGGTGGGGGGGGAAGGCGGCTCCTTCCCGCCCTTCGCGGGGCCGCGGGCGGCGGCGCCCCGTGAGGGAAGGGGCCGGCGGGCGGCGGCGGCGCTGTCTCACCCATGCTGGCGGCCAGGTCGAGCAGGACGTCGTGGCGGTTGAGGGCGCGCAGGAGCTGGAGCAGGCGGCCCACGGTGGCGCCGTCGGGGCAGCGGCACTGCCATTCCTCCAGCAGCGCCGTGGTGGGGTCGGGCTGCGCCTCCAGCCGCTTGATCTCCAGGTAGTCGCAGCCCAGCTCCTCGGCCAGCGCCGTCCAGTCGGCGGCGGCGGCCGCCCGCGGGTTGAGGTAGAGCCCCAGGCGGCGCCGCACGCCGTAGTTGAGCGCCACCATGGGCACGGCGTCCAGCTCGGCCRCCGCGGGCTCCGGCCGCCCGCCCGCCGCCGCCGCCGTGGCCATGGCGGCGCCGCGCCCGCCGCTCCGCCGCCGCTTTCGCTTCCCGCCTCGCCCCGCCCCGCGCAGCGGCCCGGCCCCGGCCGCGGCCCGCGAGGAGGAACTCGGCCACCGAGCCTTAAAAAAAGATTTAACGGAATTGTGGCATTATTCTTTCCCAAAGAGGCCTCAGTGGGTCTCCGGCGGTAATAAACTCCAGGTCCACGTCCTTTCCACCGAGGGGGCTGCCCCTGGGATTCAACCCCGCGCTCTCAGAGCAACCTTGCACCAAAGCGCAAAGACRGGTATCTCTAAATTCACAGACTCTTACAGCAAATACATTTTTTTTCCCATAAAAACAACACCTAAAATGCCTGCAGAGCTATTTTAGACTGTTTGGTGGCGCTGAGTGTAAAATGTGGGTCTCAGTTACGTGCTGAACTGTTCCCATCTTCGAGGCTGGTATCACAAAACCCCCCACGTACTACAATGACTCCAGACCGGTTTTCAAGCAAAACTTTCACATTTTCCAAGGTACTAGAGAAGACACAATGGGGAAAAAAAAAAAACACTAAAGTGTCAGACTATCTATAAATCTCTGTCGCATAAATGAGGAAAATAAAGTATGCCAGTAGCAAAACTTTTAATTGCGTAATGATCAGTGTCCTTAAAGCTCTACCACATGAAAAAAGTGAGCATAAGAAAATTCAGTACAAATATATTTCCACCCAAAAACTCTCCAAATAAGCCATCTTCTTCAGTTTGTTAAAAGAGGTAGAAATCTAGCTTTAATAGCTGTAAGCAGCAGTGCAAGGCAAGAGCAGCCTCTCAGCAGAAAGGCCACCCCGTTTGGGTTAATTAATAATAGCTATACAGCCCCTTTCAGCCAAAGCATTTTACAGATTTATTGATGGGAATCAGACCCGCAGTGAAGGGCAGCCACTTCTACAGTGCACCCCGCTAGCTGTCTGAGAGCTCACAGCAGCAATTTAAGCACTGAAGTGAAAACTGAGTATCAGATCATCATCAGCAGAGCTAATACAGAAATTCCCAATATCTATGCCCAGCTGATGTTCCTGGAACTATTTATGAGGCAGGTTCCTATTTCTTGTGGCCATACTTCTTGCACAGGTGTGATTCAAGGAGATTAACCATTATCTTGGCATCTTCAGTGGTCCAAGCTCCACTGAGCTCCTCTCCAGTAAGCACACGGACCGCCTTTCTCATCGATCTTTCTTGCGAGAAAAATAAAAATCTATCCCTCTGTCTTTGTGCTGCATTGGTGGGTGTGCAGGAGCTTTCCTCCCCTTGGGATGGGAACCTCTTTCCTGCTGCAAATGAAAGATGAATGGTGAGGTATTTACTGATGCTGAAGAGCAAATCTGATCACAAAGCAACCTCGACATGCAATATTAATCAACGAAACATTCACGTGGCATTTTCACCCCCCTGAGCAGGAAAAAGGGAGGGAGGTCTTATAGTACAATTCTAGTCTGGGACTTAGGAAAATAGGTTTTCCAATATGGGCCAGTAATTTCAAAGATATTTGATACTCAATTTAAGGGCAGGGGGACAGGGACAGAGGTCCTTCTCCAGGCCTCAGTAACATTGGGCCRACTCCACAGAGCATTAGGATTTCACAAGCACAGTGTGGCAATGAAAGCCACGCAGAGCCCGAGGTGAGATGGAAACCTGATCAGAATGAAATTCCTCCTCAGCTGAAGGGCTTTTCAGATTCAAGTTTCATCACTGTGTCAAACCAGTGCCTCACCAAGGGGTTCCTTCACAAAGTCATTTCTTTCATCTCGTGTGCTCTCTTAAACACAGGGTGATAATCCAGGCTCTTCGATAGCATGACTGGAAGCCCATGTCCTTGCTTCAGCAAAGCTTCCCGCTCATGTTGAAGKAATCTGGCCTGAGAACTTTGGAACTGGGCCTTGAAATTAAAACCCTCATGGAAACTCGTTTCATTCTTCATCAACACAGTATGACAACTAAATCTGAGCCTCCACTAAGTATCCTTATCTAGGAGGAGGCAGAGAGAAAGCATGGGGAAAGACAAAATGCTAATCCCCCCTTGAAATACACAGTAGAGYTGGTTCTCCCTTTCCCCTTCACCATCACTGCCCTCACACAGACCAACAGAGCACTTCCTTCCTCACCCATCTCCACCAAGAAAAGAAACCTAACAGCTAACAGATGCGAGTCTGACATACTTGACACTTCACAGGATCCAGATCTTAATCTGCCCCCATTTTMAAGGGCCTAAAAAGCAAAGTCCAAGGGCATCCAGTTCCCATATTCACTGGTCTTGGTAACTCCAGTTTGGATGCACGCAAGCATGTTAGGAAGCTGGTTATTTTTACTCCCCACCACACGCACAGAGTGGGAACTGAGCATCACACTGGGCTTTCTTCTGTCCGTATGTGTAAGGGGGTGTTCAGGCCAGTGGAGGCCTTCAGAGATACCTGCCCCCTCGGGGCTGGCCATGGGGCTGCCAGAGCTGGCAGCGTCTGGAGGGCAGGGAAGGATGCAGTAGAGGACATGCTCTCTGTCTAAGCCCTGCTAGGTCTGCAGGGCCAATGAGATAAAGAAGCAGCTAAAATTCACATCAGTCACCACAACTGGTATATCTGGCACTATAGATATGCAGGAGGAAAAAAAAAACGAGTAACAAAAGCTATGCGCAAAACAGTAAATAAAGCATGATGGGTCCATTCTATAGCTGTAAAGCCAACTAGCTTGGCACAGCTTTTGTCCATATGGCACAGGGTGGCTTTGTCAAGCCAGTCTTTTGTGACAATCCTTGGCACRTGCTGCCCTCAGACTGTGTCCAGACTGGTCCTGGAAGGTGCTGGTTAGCCTCGGCTAAAGTAGTGCCAGGGAATCCGCTAACAATTTAACAGCCTGCGTAACACCTGGGCCTGGGCCTCAGGTGTATTTAGTTCACTAGCACAGGCACAGGCRCAGTTCTTGTGCAGAGCAGGACCACCCTCTTCTGCGAGGTAATGTGACTTTGGATTACACCTTTTTTTTTTTTTTAACCTTTGTATCTGAAAAATGTAGCAGGATTTGCAGACACAGAGCAGCTGCCTGGGCCCCTGCCCCCATGCCCCCAAACCTTCCCAGTACTCACAGGCCTCTGGCTGATGTGTCTGCTCCACTCTGGGGCCGTCACAACTGGCCATGGGTAGGTCTCACCTAGAGTTACTCCCGCTTGGGAGAGAGAGGCACTGGTCAGGGCCCAAGGTGYGTGGATATCTCCTCCCTTTATGCCCTGTAGTTCTGGGACCCACAGCCGGACGTAATCCCCCTGCAAACAGAACCACAGCGATGGGATATATTCACTAGTGATCAGTACATGCTTCCTAGCAAGGGTCTTCTTTAAGATGAAAGAAAAAAACCCTGACTTCTAGGTGAAAATGTTGGCACACTACAGTTTCAGTTACTTCTGTCAAGCATTAGACCCTCCTGTTACACCCCTCAACCCTGAATGAGTGCCGAAACACAGAGACACTGAAGCTGGGGCTCCTCTCCCAAGCTCCYGCTGCAGGCAATGGAGGGAAACAGAGATGCTTCTTGGTTCACCTGCCCTATTTAGGACAGGGTGAGATAAAACCACTCCCAAGATGTTCTTTTCTTTCTAGTGACTGTGAAGGACACCAGGGTGCACATCTCTGTGCTTGGCAAGATGAAACCCTCTCGCCCCTAAAAGTCTCCCATAAATTCTACTGCTGTGTCCCCAACTAGGACTAAGCTTTGATTCCTTCCTATGCCCTGTCAGCTACACTGCAGAGAGGTAACACTGCCATCTTGCCATGAAGCTAAGAAATGGAGTGGAAACAGTTAACTCAATACATAAACAGCAGCTAAGCACATGCAAAGGACAAYTTATCTGCTCCTATCACTTGCATAGGAGAGTCAGAAAAGTTACAGGCATTAACTAGTCTCCAGCCACTCCCTTGGTGCCAGGTGAGCTGCTCAGTCTCTCCTATCCATCACTTCTGAGTTCTCCAAGAAGGTGCTCTGTGCTCAAGGAGATGGCTGTATGAGATATTGATGGGATGTGGCTGTTAACCAGAAGAAATGGTGATGAAATACCAACCACATAGCCCAATGGCAAGGCCCTTGCCATTGCAAGACCACTCTCTTTGGGGACAGTGGCAGACTGTAAACGTCAGGTCTTCCTGCACAACAGTGAGAAACCTGCCTGACTGTTGGCAAGAAAATACTTTTCTTGTTGCAGTATCCACACAGCAGATTGGCCTCTCTTCCCTGGGACTATCACATATGAATGCAGAAAGATCCCTCTATGCTCCCTGTAAGACTGTAAGTCAAAACTGGTCCTGTAACTGAGATTCAGTTGTTTTGTCTGATGCAGTCACTTCCCTAATGTTTTATACTGCTGCTTTCACCAGTCATTTCTCACATGAGCATCAACAGACATTTTTTACATGAGCACCCTGTTTAAACCTTCATCAGGTTTCACCCGTGTGGTGCTTTGCTGCACTACTCGCTGTAAGGCAGCCAAACAAGACTTACGTTGCCATCATAATCCAGGCCTTGTTTGATCACATTAAACTTCCTGTTGTCCCTCGGATCGTTGCCAATACCAGCGCTGTACAGCCAGTTGCCATAATTGCTACAAACATCGTAGTCCACCTTGAGCACAYAGGAAGAAAACAGTATGAAGAGCTGGGCTTGCTCTTGGTGACCCTCCTCTCCCCATRCACCCCTTCTCTCAAAGGGATAACCGCTTGCGTGAGAATCAGTCTGTCCCACGTGGGAGTGTCAGAGCACTCCCACATAGACACAGCCATCTGCCTCCAAAGAGGACCAGGCTGCACGACTGTTTTGCACAGCTGGGGACAGCTTCCCAGACTACTTCACTTCATGGTCAGTAAGTCAAGGAGATGGGTAAAGTCCAACTGAAGTTTCTGTTTTTCTCATTTTTTTTAATTCTTCTCTTTCTGCTGTCATCTGGTGGACTTCAAGACATTTGACAAGTAGCCCTAGCTTTKGAGTGCTCTTATTCAAGAATCAGTAGCCCACTACATTTCATATACTGTAGAAAAATTCTTCCTGCTCTGTTACCCAGATACCAGGGGCTAGCAAAATCAACTCTGCAGATACTATAAGGCGGATGGGAGAAAAATCTAACCCAGATTATATAGAGTGACCACACAGAGTTTATGAAGATACCAACAGTACCAATACAGCAGCTGTTTCCCTGCTACACTTGACCTTCCTTGGGCCATCAGCTTCAATTCACTGGGATTTGGCAGAGAGAGGTGYTTTACTATGGAAACATCAGTTCTCATGACATACTCAGTAGGCTGCGTACAGTCAAATTATTCTAACATCTAAACAAATAAAAGACTTTCAGAGATGCTTGTGTAAAATGGAGCAAGGTTTCTGTAACAGAGAGAGAAGAACACAGTCCAGTCTGTTTTTCAGCTGGGCTCGGTGGCTTAAATCCAACATCAAAAGCTTCACAGTCATAGGGCAATTCAAACCTAGCTCAAGAGGGGAGCGGCAGTGAGAGCAAACTGGGTGGGGGATCTCTGTGCGCTCCCAGGAGAGATGTCCGCATTGCGAAAGTCTGGCGCAAAGAGTCTGCGAAGAGTCTTGTTAGACAAGTTCAGTGCTGTTCTCTGCTCCCTTCACTGCAGCCACAGCAACACCCAGGSCACAGAGCGACGCTTCCAAAATCACAGCCACCCCTCAGAGCGGGGCGATCAATGCACCCACATGGCAGGGGAACGCACTGTGCCATGTTCCCTCCCCCTTTCTTTGCAAAGCCAGCCAAGAGCTGGCCACGGGGTGATCGATAGCCAGTTGTGCTCGCTGTGCACCAGGCTTCCCTTTCTCAGCAGCACTTCCTCCRCTTAGTGAGATAAGGAGGGGAAGAGAGATGCCATCGGAGGCCCGACTGTGCGATTAACATGCAGGAAAGCATGTGTAGGAGGTGAGGGCAAGCCCAAGAGGGACTGGAGGAGGCAGGCTCATTTGCCCCTTGGCCTTGCTCCTTCCTGCAATTCTCTTCTGTTCGTTTCCCTCCCTTTCTTTGGGGTCTGACCCTGTGCATGAAATCAKAGCTGAGAAATATTCTCTGTTCAGCATACCAGAGGGATCCTGCCTTTCCCCTGCTTCAGCAGGTTTTGGAGAGCATGTCTTAGGCTCTCTGCCTGCCTTGTGAGGACAACAAACATCCCCTGCTTCACAGGCACAAGCAAACACTCTGTGGACCTTTGGGGAAAGTATGAGAGAAAATGCATCACTTTCTCTTTTTGTAGCCACAACCCCAGTTTCAGCTCTGTACTAGCCTGTACCGTTCTATACCTGTATATCCCTCTCAGACTGATGCCTCCTCTGTGTCACTCTGGGAGAGAAACCAGGTTAAAGAACTAGAGCTCTTTAGTGATGTATCAGTGTGACAGAAGCTGAAAGGAAAGGATAGAAAGACACAAGGTCCAGCCAGTGCCAGGCCAACCTGCAGAGTAGCAATGAGCTGTTTCGTGCCCTCTGAAAGGTCTACTGCAAAGAGAGCCAGATCAGACTTCCAGCAAGGCTGTTAACATTCATGCCTGCATGAATAATGGCAACTAACCCAGGGAGCATCTTTCCAGCCTGAGACCATCCAGGTCTTTCTCATTTGGGAAGGAGGACCTGGAATCTCCCATGCCCATCTGGGTCTGACTGCCAAGCAAGAAAAGCTCCCATCTGAAGGAAGTGAGGCTGCCTGCTGGTCAGAGCACAGCTTCAGTTCTTGATGCCCAACTTTGATCACTGGTGGCCTTGAGTAAGAGGCTCGCTTTCACAGGCATCAAACTGTGAAATGAAGTCACCATTGTAACTGCTCTGAAAAATAGCTGATAGATGCCATCAGAAGTCAGGTATCACAAACCATTCAAAAATGATCCTAGTGGCTCAATCTGCAGGACAGGCAYGTGCAGACATGTTGCACATTTGTGTATGTACCTCAGCAGTGGTGTACCATTCTTCTGGAGGATCAGCATGCAGCGCACACAATGCATTTAGTCTACAGGAGTTACATCATCYGTACTGAAATGTAGCCCCTACTTGGCTTCTTGATCAGAAGCTTAACGTAGGCAGGGTATCTTTTACATACCACTGAAACTGCAGAAGAAATATACTCAAGGTAAAATCTAGCCAGAATATGAAGGATAAGGCTGCCGCTTTTCCAAAATAAGTCCTCTAGTGTCATGCGCTGGGGCCCCTAAGTCTCATCTGGAAAAGCATCACTGCATGGAGCTACCAGCACTACTTTCTGGAGGATCCTGAAGGAATCTTGACCACATTGTGCAACTGTGCAAGCCCACCTCTGCTCAGGGTACTCATGTGAATCACAGCAAAGGGAAGAGCAGCCAGGTCTTCCTGCAGATCTCTGCAGCCAAAGCCATGTCGGAGCACAGCCCCAAGGAAGCCCAAAACTGAAAAGGATCTTTTAACTGCAGATAGTGACARGGTGATTGGGCTTCATAACTCTATAATCATACCAGTGACTGGAAAAGGTGATTATCAACAGCCTTTTGTACCTCACAGACCAGAAATTCAATGTGAGGCTGATGCTAATATTTGGTCTTATTACATCTGTACCATTCTGATGAAGAATTTCAGTTCCTCAGCATCAGTTTTCACAACTCAKCTTTGTAATACTAAAGGAGAGAGGAGATAATGACAACGAAGCAAAGATACACAGAGCCATACTCCCGTCCAAGCCAATGAACTGGGGGCAGTGAGCCTGTTAAGGCCCTCAGGTGAAGGAGCGGTGGAGGCCAGGGGTGGKGGAGCAGCCCTGCTGTCTAACTGAGCTTGCATGACTGCTGATTGGCATAAGAGAAACAAATTGAACTGGTGCTCCAGTTGGCCAGGAGGCCTGTGACTCACTAGGGTGAAGAAGGGTGCCTCCAGCCAGGGTGGAGGCCTCTGGAAGCTGATCCAGCCATTGTCCATACTTGCCTGTTCTTGGCTAGAAGACTTCTCTGTCCAGAGCAATCAATGCAAAGATGCTGTGCCAACATTGGCTTCACTGGACAAAATGTACTTATTTTTATGTTCTATTTCTGGGCTGTCCTCCTCCCCAGCCTCTGGGGTGAGCAAATTAGAGCACTGTTAAGATAACATATGCTTTATAGTTTTCTCAAGTGTGACAGGTCTCTAAAACACTACACATGAAAGAACAAAAACATCATTGCAAACTTCCTAGCTACATCTAAATCTTGGTTGATTGCAACTTCACAGCAGCAAAGCTCCCTTTTCCTACATGAGCTTTGGGAGGTATGTAATATGCAAGTGCTGCATACATGCACTTATATCATCCTGAATAGTACTGACTACCTTCTGTATCCTTATCAGGCRGAGCTGCCCTCCAGCCACACAATGGGCTTGGTCTTACCAACAGGTATTCGAACCATTCCGCTCCCATTCTCCAGTCGAGACCCAAATCCTTGGTGAGAAAGCTGGCGACATTCTGCCGCCCTCTGTTAGACATGAACCCCGTCGCCGCCAGCTCTCGCATGTTGGCATCGACGAAAGGAACCCCGGTTTTGCCCTCTGCAGAGACAGAAGGCACAACGCTGGGATGCGATGACATTTTCRGAGAGGCACGTATAACCAACGTGTAGGTGCACGTTCACAGCCACCCAAGCAGGAAAGACAATGCCAACAGGCAGCAGGAGGGAGAAAACATTCTCCTGAGGAGATATTAGAGAGGTTTAGCTGAGACAGAACCACTAAGATCCACTGGATATTAAATAGAAAATTAAACTGCAAATTAAATGAGCAGAATTTTTGGCAAGAAAAGAAACAAGGTATAGAAAAATCATCAGAATGGAAAAAACAATGACTCAGGTGGATTACAGGGAATTTGAGCAAAATAAATATACAATCAACACGGAGATGGGCTGAGAACAGAGTCTTAAAAGGTGACTAATGATAGAGAAGGAAGTAATGGGCAAGTCCCCAAGGGTTAGTACATGAGAAGCGTGGAATCTTTTCTATAGTTAAGAAGATTTATTGTACCTGTGTGCAAATAGGCACATATGACATTAAAGAGAAGAAAGATATATGGCTGTGTATTTCAGACCCTGATACATTAATCTGTTAGTGCCTCCTTGTTTTGAGATATTATCTTTGTTACTAATGTGAAAACAAAGTTATAAAACAAGGATATTAAAGACCTGTGGGGCATTAATGGAAATCTGCGTAAATCGGAGTTCGCACTTGGGTAGGTGTTAGCATGCAGACACGTGCAAACCAAGAGCACGCCTGACCGAACCTGCGATCTCTACTGACCTTTCCAACAGTCAAAGAGCTGAAGGTCCTTCTTCCAGGGGACCTCTTTACCTTGAAGCCCTGTTGAAGAAAGAAATGAACTGCCAATGAAGACAAGTGCTGACACAGGTAGTTATAAATAAAATAATGAGGTACCTTGGCACAAGACTTTAGGGTGGACCTAGAGCTSTCACTGAGAGTAAAAACAAGCCACATTCCTTCTGAAAAGATTTAGAGATCCGTTTCTCCTTCCAAGTATGGCAAAGGGGTGCATGCACACGGAAGATGCTAAAGCTCTGCTGGACTTGGACTACTATTTTTTTTAATGTAAAAGTGGCTCAGATCTCACAAGCTGGAGATGTGTCCTACCCCAAGCTAATGTTTTCTTGTTCAATTTTACTTTAAGACAATACTGATATAATTTTTCTATCTGTATCAGATGCTGAGCCCAGAATTACTTGGCAGAAGCACCTGGTAGCACCTTGCTCTTGCAGTCGGGTAGGAGCAGGTGGGGGTCAGACTTTGTGTTTGCAGAGCCCTAATGGCAATTATAGCTCTGTACAGCAGCAGGGAAAGAGTAGGGATGACTCGGCTCTTGCTCTAGGGACGTAAGTCCAGGGGGACTGTAGGCATCCAGTGCCCTGTGAGATGCTTAGGGCATCMAAGACAGTCAGATGGGGCTGAAAGCTGCGCCACAGGCCCAGAGAGAGACCTGTGCCCCTCTGGAGCAACAGCTGGATGCCAGGAAGAATGCTGTATGTTTAGGTGTGGACAGCTAAATCACACGGAGAGCATCTGACCCAACACTGCTGGGTATCCAATGTCCTGTTGGGAGTTCAGACCCTCATTTGTTTGTTGACACCAGTACTTAGGTGACCAGATCTGGTGCTGAGTCCTACTCCAATTCCTATGTAGTGCAAGGCAGAGAAGATATCTGCTGTCTCAGGATTCATATTGCTGGGTCAGTCCCTGCTCTGCCCCAGATTTTCTGGTGAATTTTGGCAAGTCCTGAAGCCTGAGCCTCTCCAAAGGCTCCAGAGTGTTTCCGGAAACAGCCTCTTTATTCCTATTGTGCTGTCCTTTCCCACTGACATGAGTCAACAATATTCTCTGTTTTTAATCAGYTTGGGGGGCAAAACTCTCTCAGTTTCTACACAGCATCCAGCACCACAGTGTTCTGGCACTTCTTTGCTAACAGAAAGTTCACTAAGTGAGGGACAGCAGTTGTTGCCAGTAGATAGTGCCTAATATCATTAAACTGGCAACACAAATGAGTATTCAAATAAACCCACCATAAGAGGACTTGATAACATAATGCAAATTCCCCTCCTGCCCAACCCTGGAAACATTGTAAAGTAGTGACACAACGCCTATGAGAAAAGCATTCGTACAATGCAACACTCGCAGCCTCTTCTCTTCCTTTCCATGCCGTGTGATTGCCCCTTTCCCCTGCAAACACAGTGATCCATACACACCTCTCAGTGAGAAAATCCTTCTGCCATACTTCAGGGCCACAAATCGGAAATAATCCCGCCACAGCAGTTCAAACAGGACCCTAAAACACAGAGCCACATCTTTATTTTCACCRTGGATCGGAAAATTACTGATTTAGGATTTTGCCTCTATAGCACCCTTCATTAATAACACTGCGAGTTTTATTTATAATGAGCAGCTTCGCCTACCTTGTCCTGCTACTGATTCTGCCCCAAATCTATTAATCTAACACGCACTTGGATGGTTATGATGAAAAGCAAACTTTACGCACATCATTTGGGAGGCCTTCCTCAGCTCTAGTGCGAGAGCAGAATTTCAGGAAACATGTTACTGATCCATCTCTACTGAGATATAATTCTGCAAAGAGCAGGGTGGGGGCCTAATTCAGCTTTGTACTTCTGCGTGGGCAAGCGCGTCAGCACATGCCTACCAGCTCTGAGTGGATTTAAGCAACAACCTCTGTAAGGGACTTAAAGGCATTTTTCAGAACTGGGCTTACATGGCCTCGCCCATGAGATCAGGTGCTAGGCCTGCAGAAAATTTATAAGAAGAATTTATATTAAAAAGAATGATGGCACCTCAGCCTCCTGAGAGCTGCTTCAGCAATTTGGCATATTGAGAATATGCTGCTCAGATGATGTTTCAGCTTACAAGATCTCTCTGGAAATCCTGACTATAAAACAAACTGTCCCAAATACTGAAAACCACAGTTCTGACACAGGGATTCAATCAGCCCCTYGTAAGCAGCCACCGAAGACCTGTGCTTCACTGTGTTGCCTGTACAGTGACTGTACTGCCTGGGATCGTGACAGCTTCTTTTTTATCATCATTTGTCACTTTAAAATGCTCTGACCACCATGGCACCCAGGCTACAGGCAGGCTGGCTAYTACATGGAGGGGGGAAGGGGGAATTGAGTATGTTCATTTCTTGAAATCYTTCCTCTTTTAATTCTCTTTGAAGAAAAAGAAAGTACACACATAAACAGGYAGAACGTCAATATTTTATCTGTCATTTAAATTTCAATAAAACAGAGTATTTTGGTCATGACTGTTGGCAATGTTCTGCCTGTTCTTCCCCAGTTTTACAACACAGTTTTAMAATTTGCATGGACTTTCTGTTTTGTTTTTTTCCATGCAGGTCTAGTATCAGACCAGGCTCTGATGTGAACCTGCTTTCCCATAACAGCTCCCTGATGAAGTACAAGTGATCTCTCCATCTCTCATGGGGGTTTCAGCCACACTACTAGCTAAGTGTGGCTCTGAGCGTATCCTCAATACCCAATTCACTGCCATCACTGTAGCCTGCACTAACATGCTGTCTCAATCCCTCTAAGAGAGAATTCTTATCTCAGTACTTTAGATGGGTCCAGGCTTTAATTCACTGTGTCTGTGTGGATCAGGAGCATAYGAGCAAGCCAAAGGACAGCTCAGAGACAGATGCACTGACCTCAACTGTCCTCCAGCAGCRCAGGCTCCCCCAGTACAACCAGCAGGCTGATGAGCGACCAGTAGTGAGGTAAAGCAGGAYATGGGAAGGCTGGATGCATTAAGCCCACTTCTAAGTCCACTCTTCCCTTTGCTATGGAGCTGTGATCGCAGCCAGGCAGCTGAGCAAGMGCAGGGCTGCTCGCAGGGCTGCGGCCAGAGCTCCTGCGGTGCTTCTGACACGCTGCGATTTGCACAAGTCGCACAGTGTCTGAGAGCTAAATATTGGGTGAAACTCTGCTCACATCATCGTGATAAGAAATCCTTTGGCTTTTCTTTGCAAGTCATTTTTCCTCCTTTTCATCTAGCTCATTATAACAGTTCCAAGAGGGATGATGCTGATTTCCATAGATCAGTATTAAAAATTGAGCCACAATTTCCCAGCAATACTAATGACAATTAACAATCTTGACTTGCATAGTGCCGAGAGCTCTGGATGCCAAAGGCAGGCTAATAAATCCATACTGAAACAGAAGTGCAGTGCAACCCAGAGAAACTAGACAGCGGGCACAGGAAAACCAAACATTAAGGAGAAAATTAACAAATCTCTCTCTCCTGTGCATGAGATGCCAGTTTGCTTTTCAGAGAAAACAAGCCACAGTGATCATGCGGGTTCATACCAGTATGTGCTCTGATTTGCTGTTCTGTCTTTTTCATACTTCTGGATCTGCTCATAGATGTATCGAGGTGAAATGCAGCCCAATGCCAGCCTGAAAGCAAAAGGAAGATGCCTAAAATGCAACAAGGGACTGATAGCTGGACATCTGCAGACTGGGAGCGGAGGGGCAGTTTTGTGCTTAGAGTTGCTGCCTCAAAGCCTTAGCTCAGACTGCAGTCCTGTCATGGGCTTCCCAAAGACTTTCATCAAGTCACATGATGTTTTTGCAACTCCAAGCAAAAACAAAAATCACAGCCCTTCCTTCCTGTTTTAGATGACTKTTATGGTAGACCCCAAGCTACCAAGAGAGATCCTTTTACAGAAACTTGACAACTTTCGTCTTAAAGACTTTCTCCTACCAGCCAGTGACTAAGTGTATCAACAACGAACCCWGAAATGGATCCCAAATATCAGCCTCTCCACTGTCTGCTTTAGCTGTTCAATAGCCTTTCTTCTACTACAAGCCTATTTATCATGTCTACAGATCCTACTGCTGCATTACTTTAGCGCCTCATCTGAGCAACCATGACCCACAGAAGGCAAAGGACTTGCCGAAAATCTCAGACGGGCTAGGAAAAGTAGGGAACTGAACCCAACCCCAGCTTTGTAACCCACTGAGCTCCTTCCACTTGTTCCAGATCACTGCTATGRAAGACAGAAAAGAGCCTGTAGATTCTAATCTTTTGCAAGGGGAGAGCCAAGAAATAACCTTCATCTTTTTTTCTCAGAAATGTATTTCGAGGCAATTTCTCACTAGAGCTCATGGAAACATTTAATGTTCTGATGAATTCTGGAGAGCAGGAAGAAGGGATCTGGAAAGCTTTTCCATAACTGTTAACAAACTCTAGCATTTAGAAATGGCCTGTATGAGATGTGAATGACTGGYTGCAACCTGAACAGCTCTGATTTTGATTCTCTGACAGAAGAACACTTTGATGCAGATACATCAGGGCTCTCTGCTCTGGACAAGYAAATGACCACTTTGGAAAAGCGGGAGTGGAGGCCACCACAGCTAAAGAACTTCCTGTAGTGCCAGCGGTCTCAGGACCCCAAGGTGCCACCAGGTGGAGCCATCCACTGCATCCACTGAAACACAGGCTGCCTGAAAACAAGAAATCCTGACCAGTAACAGCCCCAGAAAAAAAAAGTATTTCACACTGTAATTCTGTCAGGSAAATGCTCCAGATGTTCTCAGCATTAGGCTAAACTGAGTTCTGCTGCAGCAGGTTCAGTTTGGAATTAACTCTGTCCCTTCCAGCACTGGAGACTAAAGCTCCTAATTAGAAGTCATCATACTTAAACAAACAAGAGCTTCTTTTGCAATAATGATCAGAAGTGGCCCTTCATTTCCATAGAAAAATGGAATAGCAGTGAAGCAACGTGACTTGCTCCAAAGGATTCAGCAGACCAGGACTAGATTTAGTTCTGCTGCAGCCCTGTCAATATGCTGCTTGCAAAACTACATTTCTTTCCTGCCTGCTCTGAACCACTCTTGATACAAAAAGCAGCACAAAATCAAAGACAAGCTGCACGCATCTCCAGTGCCCTGCTCACATCCCTGCTCACACTGGGTACTTGGCATGGTACTGCTACACTTCAAAAATTCCTAGTTGCAAGAACGTTCCCAAGGAACTGATGGCTGGGAGTGCAGTAAAGAGCAGCTCTGCGACTGTTCTACCCCAAACAAAAAGCTCAGGGCAAGGGGATCACACCCCTAGACCCTTATCCATGCCATGTGAGTGTTCAGCCAACAGGTAGTATCAACTTGGAAGTGGGGGAGAGAGGGAGCTTATTTAAAGTCTCACAACAATAGATTTTTTACCATGGTGCAAATTTGGTTGAATAATCCATTCCTATCAGTCCATTCCGTGTTTCCTTGTAAGAGGCAACAAGGTTCTGTGCAAGAAATAAGGACATAAGATGTTAATAGTGTACATACAACCTGGAAAACATGCTTTCTCTCATGCTGTCATGGGAGCCAGAGCAATCTGGCAGAGCCAGGCTCCCTCTCATGGCTGCCTGCGAGGATTACAGAGCTGCCAAACTACTGCCTCCAGCACACCGGAATGGATCAGGCCAGCAGTTTTCCTTTTAGCTCTGGGGTGCCTGTCACAAGCCATGCTCCCCCTTTAGCTTCTGGCACGTTGCTTTCTACAAGYGCCATGAATCTGGCTGTGCTCCTCCCTGCCTGCACAGGTCTCACTCTGGATCAATAATCCACTTAAAGGTGCCACTTGCAGCCAGAYTGGGACTGGTAGCAGGGTCCACCTCAGTGTCCTACAGCATCCAACACTCAGCTGCAGGAATCGCTGCTATGTCTGGGCCACCCTCAGTCACGGCTGGGTGCAGATTTCCCATTTTTTGGACACTCCACTGCCAGTGCAAAGGCCGTTATAGGGAACCCTGATCTCTCCCTGATCCCCTTGCCTGCAGTTTACAACTGCAAATGGGCTGCTCTAGACCACCAGGGGCTGAAAACATTGGCCTTACAAAAAGGCAACAGGTTTTCCAGCACTGATTGTATTCATGCTTGGCCAGGATCAGGAACTATGCACTGCCTGAAGTCATGCTAATGGAGACACWGTGCAGCAGCTTGGGTCAGTTGTTCCTCACTTCCCTTGCAATTGAAGCCCTCAGGCCACATCTCACTCCTCCAAAGTGGAGGAACTAAACTGCTGCTGACCTGGGGATAAGGGTAAATCAAGATAAAGGAGCCAAAAGATTGCCCCAATTCCCAAAAGTTGGTGGAAGAAAGAGTCTCAGGACTGTTGGCCACTAAATTAGGTTCACAAGTACTTAAATTATAATCCCAGTGCCTGGACGACTTCTTTCTGACTCAGTTTCTCTCTCTGAAAAACTAATATAACGCTAATTCTCTCCTTTGTAAAGTGTTATACAGGAGCTAAGGAATATTAGTAGGAAATGAAATTGCAGCCTCACCCACTTGTATAGCCATATGTACATAGAGGATGATGCAGAGAAGGAAATTTAAGAGTTACCGTGTCCCAAAAATAATACTGTAGTCTCATTAAAGCCTGAGTCTCTCCTCCACTGCAGGGGAAGGCTGTTCGTGGATCAGTTACAAAATCTGCCATAGAAAATAACCATCAGCTTGTTATCAAGAAAAATCATCTCTTAGAAGCAGCTCAAACGTAGGGAGCATAAAAACTAGAGGAGTTCATCATTGGGGCTATCTGCTTTGGGGAAATAAATCATTGTGCCCAGTGATCTCTGGAAACAAGAAGGGCCATATTAAACACATTCAAAATATTGATTAAAGGGATATTTTCCACTACACTACAGGGCTTGCCACGCCAGCTTCTCTACGCAGGGAGTTTACGTTCAACCTGCCAACAGTTTGATATGATGTCTGAGCGAACAGATGCTGAATTACAGCTTGAAGAGCCTTCACTGCCTTGGAGGGCCTCTGCTGCTCAGTCAGAGACATGTCTCAGTAGAAATTTCCTAGGGGCAGCTGCCAAATTAGGTTTTCTCACCCTTCTGTCCCAACTCCTCCATTGTAGGGATACATCCTTCTTCCACCCCTGGAGCCAGAGGCTTCAGCTGCTCTGCCATTTGGAGCGTTGGTCGTACCTTTGCTTCACTTTCCATGGCTTTCCGAAATTGAGTGTAGACATCAGGCAACCTGCGCAGATTACAGTGCAATCAGAYCTTCGGGAGACAGCTATCCTGGCCCCTCCACACAGCACCAGTTAGCTTCTGCTGACGGAGGATTAGCATCTCYGATTGCACTCTCCTGAGGGCAGTGTACGTATTTTTGGTACATGTTTGTACATCACCTGGCACAAAAGAGGTAGATTCCCCTGGGGATAGCAGCAATCAGAAGTTCAGTCTTTCACCCAGGTTTTGTTTGCTTCTGATGAAAATGGTGCCTTTTCAATAAGAGGGAYTTATAGAATGTCCTAATGAGACAATCCATTAGGTGAGGTTTACCTCACCTAACTTTAGATTGCCCATACTCCTGCACCATACAGGTCTGCAGCCTCAGGCTTCCTTTACAGTAAATGGAGAGAAACAGGCATTTTTATGGCCTGATTCCTCTGCCCTGTTTTATAGATCTTYGATAGGATAACATGAATCACTCAACTCCACAAGCCAGATCTCCAACAACTATTGCAGGAGCCAAGGGTGAAGAGCCCACATGCAGAGGTCTGTTCTCAYAGACATCTGCATTTAGCCAGATGGGATAATTCAGTCCAATGCCACAGGGTCTCTGGGCACTGCAGAATGAGTATCTAAACTGTACTGGGGGAAGGAGGAAGAGAAATTAGTCCCTCAATCGAAGATCAAAAAAGCCTCTCATCTTGATGCATACTGATGAGCAAATGCTACTGGCAGAGAGGGATGAACATGCCCTTTTCCCTTGATGTACACATCACTGTTATATAAATGCAGATGAACTAATRGGTCCTTTCCCAGTGGAACTGGATGGCTAGATCTGCCCTGTGCAGTTCAGTAAGCAATAAATGTGGCAGAAGAGGGGTGAGGGGTGTCATGGAGCATCCCACCTGGCTATAGGCCTGAAGGGAAGGTCATCCCGGTGATACAGTGTGGATCCCCAGAACTTCTGGATTTTCACTCCATGCTGACCACACACCTTGCACAGCTCCTCCTCTACATCCAGCTCCTCCTTTGTAGCCTAGGAAGGAGGACATGTGGTGAGACCATGGCTGCATGGTTTCGGCTCCCTCATGCACACAGACCCTGGTCCTGTCCTCCTCTTTCATCTCCACACTTAGCTTCACCCAGTCAGAGACAGTTGCATGCAAACAGTCTCTGGGTACTCTCTGCAAATGCAAYAAGTGTTTGAACTCTCCATACGTAGACCTGACACTAGAATCTGAGGGAGACATGCACAGGGAGCTGCCAAGATGTCTTAGAATACTTTCYACCAACCCCAGGCACCAATGTAAAGCAAATAAGCTAGCCCAAACTCTTTCCAGGAAGAGACAAATGAGAAAACATTCAATGCTAACAAAAGGATATTCAAAATAAAGAGAGAAGCTGGTTCACTGTCCAGTGTGCAGTGAAAACTKTGGAACTCCTTGCTGCATGACACTCCAGATATTAAAAGTTTACTTGTATTGGAAAAGTGACCAAATACATGGAAAAGATATCTGTTAAGATTTATTGTATATTAAGACACTGTCTTYGCCTCAAGCAGCCTTTGAGTGCAAATTCTTGGAGAGTAGGAAAGTTTTCAGGGGAAGTATCTTTACAGACTGACCTTGCTGGTATAGTCTTCCCTGGACATCTGTTACTGGCCACTGTCAGGAAAAAGACTATGGAGTTACATGGYCTTTTCTCTGATCCCATATGGTCGTTCTTACACCAAAATCCAGTGTTGCCTGCAGCAAGGCACTACAGGATATGTAGGCTGCTCAGTTACAACWGGGATGCTTGGAGTGCAGCTCTCAGAGTGCTTCCTGCCTTGGACTGCTCTCAGGCCCAGACTCTGCTAACACCGAGCAGCTTGCAGCAGACAGGAGGAGAAATGGGCTCTGTTCTCCTGATCCAAAACGCCAGCTGCCAGAAACTGTGCTTCCTCCTTCCTCAAGGCACACTGCTTGCAAGCAATCATTCACAAATAGCTGCTGTCATCCAGCAAGGCCTCCCACCTACACAACCCCCACCCCGGGACCTGGCCAGTTCCCCTGTGGTTAACAATGCCACACACAAGGAAGGCTCTGCACAACGTACAAAACCAGCATCACCAACTGGTTGTGGAAGAAACCTCACCAATTTTATCTTTAAACAACGTCACTCAAATCTTTCCTTTACCTCTTCATGGAAAGCCACAGCAGTCACGGAGCCCAGCTGAATAATTAGATCACGGACCACATCTTCCGGCTTCCCTTTCCTCACGACCAGTGTACTGCAAACACAGAAGATTGGTCTGAATTAGGTTTGATACTATTTTTATTTATTTGTATAGAAGCCCCTTGTCCTAGCCCAGACACCCGCGTACTAGGTTCTGTACAGAGCACAGAGAGGATGTAGARGTAGATAGTTAGGACCCGACTGCTTCTATTACTTATTCCTCACCTTTGTCCTCTTTGTTCATTTTTTCTGCACCTAGCTCACATTTTTTAGGACCCACTGAACAGAATTTGTAAGCCACTGGGGCAGAGTTTGCACTGAATGTATTTCAAACACGCCAGGAGCCTTAGAAAGGGTGACTGGGTGGCAAAGCCAGGTTGCCACCTAAGAGTTGAAGTTAGCTGTTCCACCTCACACTCTGAGGCTGAGACTCAAGGGCTCATTACTGTCTCAAACCCCCTAACAGGTAGTGGTGGCTTGTGGGCAGCCTCCCCCTCCMCCTTTGCATGGGAGCATTCAGGGGGTTTCCTTCCTCATGTACTAGGAACATAGTCACAACTTGTCTCCCACCTCACAACCCCACAGACTGCCCAGCTGTGTACTCGGGCGTCCAAATCAAAAGAGGTGCCACAGTGAGAAAGCTGGTCAGAACTGGGTGTATGGAGTCCTGTGAGGAGCCCGATACCAGACTCCCTCCCTTTCCGGGCCACACACACAAACCACAGTGTAATATAACAGAAGTCCATCCTGGAGAAGCTGCTGGAGAGGCTAATAAAGTGTTTCTGCCAGAACAGTTTAAACCATGACTGAAAGGTTTCTTCAAAGACAGGGTGGGTCTAAGGAGGGCAGGACTGAGGAGTGCTCTGGGGGCAGCTGTTCCCTTTACTTCCCATAGGAAAGCAGAGACCAACCTGCCTGTAGGGWGCACCACAGACTGGAAGTAGAGGAGGTTTCTGTCTGCTCTGTTATTGTAATGAGAAGACTCTTCATGGCCATAAAAATGGAGCATAGGTTTTAGTCTAGCTCTTCAAAACCACGCGTCTCTCTCACTGCGGAAGACCAACCTTTATTAACAATGACAGAGAAGCATTACAGCAGCTCCAAATCTGTTCACTGGAGGGTGAAGACGTAGACACCCACTGCTCAGGTGCGTCACCCAGTCTCCCGTAACATTCACYATCTGCACAGCCCTCACTGCACTGCACACCCAGAGCCATTTCTCTTGTTTCTGCTACCGATGTTGCGCTGACCTGCCAGAAGACAGGCCAGCTGATGCATCTTCTGCTAAGCAAAGCCAAGGGTTATCCGGTAAGGGGATTCCTTCACATGCAGACTTTCAGGCCTTGGTCTACCTAGTTTTCCAGGGCATAATGAAAGGGGAATCCCTGAAGATCCCCTTCCTGTAGCGTATCCTATCAAAGAGGATGTATTTAGTGGGACAGGATGCACMAAGTTAACTCTCTGGTCTCACAAGCCGTGGTCCACGCTGGCCTGTCTTGGGCTTCAAGCCAAYTCCTAGGGAAACCCTACTAGATAGGGCAGGAAGGACGCCACTGAGGTTAGCGTAGCYGCCGTTTTGCAGGACTCTGAGGGAGACACTCAAGGTGGAAACCCACCTGTGGTGGGTGAGCCACGAAAGCAAACCCTTGACCAGCAAACAGCCCTTTGCTCCGCTGCAGATGCCTCGGAGCGGTCCGGGGAGCGACCGGCGCGGGACGCCGGCTCTGACCGAAGGGTTGCTGCTCTCCGCCAGATGGTTTTTGCCACCATCAGAGCCCCGAGCACCCTACGGGCCTGACCGGCGGCTTGAAAAAAACAGAAGGAAAATAAAACGAGGGTGCGCAGCTTTCTCGGCTACCTTCCTTTTTTCTTGAGGGTTTCCCGCAGGTCTCTCACGCTTTCCAGGAGAAACCGGAGCCGGTGCGGCCCGCTCTTGGGGAAGCGGCAGCGGTGGGTGCCCCGGCAGTGCCGCGGATCGAAGCAGTAGAGGGGCACGACGTGCTCGGCGTTGCTCTGGGCCCAGTGCAGCACCTGCGAGCACGGAGAGGGGCCGCGGCGCCATTTGGCAGCAATTTCTTTCCGTGGGGAGGGAGAGGGCAAAGCGGGGCCGGATTTGGGGGGATTTCAGGAGAAATTAAGGGATGGGGGGGAAGGGGAAGGTGCTGCCTCGTGGTCACACGAGGCCCCGCGGCGGGTCCCGGGCCGGGCCGGGCCGAGCCGGGCCGGGCCGGGCCCTACCTCGTTGTCGTGCGAGCGCAGGTCGTTGCGCAGCAGGCACAGCGCCGTCCTCGCCGCCGCCGACATGGCGCCGCGGGGATGCTGCCGCGCACCCGCCTCGCTCGGCCCGGCTCAGCCCGGTCCCCCTCGGCCCGGCCCGGCCCGGTCCTCCCTCAACCCGGCTTGGTTCCCT
>NW_028186612.1:3574721-3586960 GCF_003343005.1 Rhea americana
TCTCTCTCTCTCTCTGTTTTTTTTTAATCATCCAGACGTTTGGCTRCTGGGATCCCCCGCGCGCAGAAGCGCCGCCGCTCCGCTGGGCTGCACAAACCCAACAGCCCCCTTCTGCCCCGCGGCCGCGCTGCCCCGCGGGCCCGAGAGACGGGCGACAACCCGGGCCGTCGGTCCGGCCCCGCTCTGCAAAACGGGTCCCCGCGCGCTGAGCCACGCAGGCCTGCCGCTGCGCGTGACGTGTCCCGGCGGTGCCGCGCGCGCAGACTGCTGCAGTCACTTAAACATCTGAATTGCCCGAGTGGTTGCTTTTGGTGGGGCCGCGCTCTGACTATTAGACGCTCGTCRGAGATTGTGGTACCCAAACCCCACTAAGTAAGGAGTCCTGATTTTATTTCCAGCCCTTCCAGGCCAGCAGGTCCTCTGCATGCAATCTGCATTTGCTGGCTAAGGGAAATGATGCTGATTTCCCATGTGACTCACATGACACATAATCTCCTGATTCCCTTTCGATGTTACAAGGGCTCCTTTTCCTGGCTCACCAGACTGCAACCCTCCATAAGAACCAGTGACTCATCTCAGAGGGCTCATGTTTGGTGAAAGAAAAGCAGAGCCAAAACTTTGGCTAGCACCCAGGGAAAACAGCTAGCTTTCAATGCACTGCTATAGGAACAAACATCTCCTTTTATCATGTCAAAAATGAAGTGGTTTTATGAATCCAGTTTACAAATCTTCCCTGTTTACCTTTGCCTTCATCTGTAGAAGGACAAACCATTCAGTTGGCTTCTATTTTGTTTGCAGTTAGGTTCCCCTCAGCCACAATATCTTGCTTGACATTAAGCTGGGCCAAGTCTTGCAGTAATGACATCCTCTTGTAGCTTACTCATAGCTGCTAGACAGCCACCCACTTGCACTGCAGCTTAAAGCGGTCTTATTTAATGTGCATGCAAGCCCTACTGGCTGAAAAGGGCTGAGGGTGCATTACCCATTGGCAAGGGGGGCTGGTTTCCACCAAACCCCAGCAATAAACAGAAGAGAGAAGATTTGAAACTCTCAGTATGCCAAGGGTGAAATGAAAACAAGGRAAAAGCACATGAGCCTAGGCCAGCTTTCTGTATTGTGCAGATATAAAGGATGCACGGTGCGCAGTATTGCTGTAAGTCATACTGCAGTAGTAGTAAGATGAATGCTGGGCCTCCTTACTCCCAGCACGCTACCTTCCTCTTACATCACTGGAGGTTATTTTATTTCCTTCTGCAAGAGAATACAAATCTCRTTGCATGCTCAAACCAGTGCTTTCTAATATAGTGCTAATTGCTGCCGCTCTCCAGTTCATCCAGATAATAAAGATTTGTATTTGGCCCACTTCACTGTTTTTTTTCTTTTTTTTACTTATACAATTGTTTCTCTTTCTTAGATTCTGCATTGTAAATGTTCCCAAGCCCTGCTTTTCTGAGCCCTTATGAAATCATGCTCTGAAGACGTGTGTATCGGGAGTGTTTAGGAAAAGCAGTGGTGAGGAGTACTTTGTTCCAAAATTAGAAATCAGAACTGGCATTGTGAACCGCAGACTCTTCACTCTTCTTGCCTGGATTTTCCATTCAGACAAGTRTACTCAATGAGAACAAAAGCTTTTTATTTTTCCACTGACACCTGCCTCTGTACTCCGAGAAGGTGTTCCAGCTTTCCATTCTCCCTGTAGAAAGCAGAGCACCTTTGCCAACAGGGCTGGTGACACTAAGTTGCGTTGTGATACCCTTGCAGTGTGAATCCTGCTCTGCAGCAAGGACCTCCCTGCAARAATGATTCTGTTCCTACAGCAGACGAAAGAAAAATTCCCCTGGCAGGAAAAAAAATGGAGCTGACAGCTCTCCAGAGCTTTCCCAATCCTGTCATCGGCCCACAAGCACAGGCAACTCTCCTGCAACTTGCCTAAAAAAGCATCCTGGAGCAGTACAAGTGCGTTCAGGGATGTGTCAGGGTGAACTGACACCTAACAGTACATACAGATGAGTTCAGGGTGTTGTACATCTTCCTTGCCCTGGCCAGGTCAACTGAGTCACTTAGCTCTGGGCATCAACATCTCAGGCCAACTGTAATGAACACATCCTGTGTGAAGCCTGCTGTGGACTTYGGACGCAGTGTATGTAGGACTGAAGGTAACATCGGGGAGAAGCAGAGAAGTGGTTCAGCCTCAGGAAATGCTGTTCATACGACATTTCCAGGTAGCATGTCAGTTCTAATATTAGCATTTGAAAAGTAGGGGAAAAAAGAAAAAAAAAAGAGATCTTATCATAAATTATAATTATATTTATCAGGAAAAAGGTTTAATAGCCACAAGCTCATAAGTCTTGGGTGAGAGATACGATAATCAGAGCTCAGGCAGGAGCAGATCAGACTAGAAACAAGATGTAAACATTTGCCAGAGTGGGTGACAAAGCATAGACTCAAATGATAGAGTAGACTCTGGCCTGAATTCAGATTGAAAATTCATTTTCTCCTGGACTTCAGCAAGGTCCTGTGTGTATGATATTTTCTGCATTTCTGTGGGATAGCCTGAACGTCTTACTGGTCTCTCAGTCTCTCAGGGAGTGGCTGTAAGGCACAGCTGAAGATTCAGCCTTGCAGACCTTAGGGGACACAACATCCTGCCAAACACACCTCAGTGAAGTTTAGCAGGGGACTTCAGATAAAATGCATCGGATAGCCATGGACCATCCAGAGCCTGGGAAAATTAGGATCAGGCTAGCCAATACCTCGAAGTTGCTTCTCGCAATGCAATCACTTTGTTTCTCAGAGACAACCTCATGGGACACGAGGTCTTGGACAGACCCCAACTTCACCTAGTTAATGATCACTTAGTTGTGCTCTTCCTGTAGCTGCTTTAGGTGTCCTTTTTCATTCATTAAAGCCATGTAACATCTCTTTGTTTATTCCTAGAGTTGAATGTTAGAGTCAAAAATGTCTGTCGTCCCACCTTGGGTAACACAGCCGTAGAATTACACCTCATCATTCCAGCAGCAAGATCTCCATTTATGGCTGACCCAGAACAAATGTCTTAGAAAAACAGCCAGTCTCATGAAAGAGGACCTGCAGGTGGGTCAAGTGTCCTTCTTTCTCTTTGMTCTGCTCAGCTATCCTTACTCCCTCATCCTCACCCTATCTTTTTGATGCTAGCTTGTTGTAATAGAAGATCAACAACACACTCAAAACATCAACATTTTTGCTTTCCTATCCAGAAACAGGCTGCCAATGGCAGCACTGAGGCAAGAGAAGGCAGAAGTTTTCTTCAGTAATGCCAGCATCCTGTTGAACATGAACAACTTTTAAGACCGGACGCAGTGGCAGGTCCATTTATAGCAGTGCGAACAGTAAGGTGCAAAGCAGCTGCCACGCATGGGCTGTGCATTCTTCTGTGTGTTTTTGATTCTGTTAACGGCTCACACTTGATGATCTTCCTCCAAGACAAGAAAGCTTTCGTCCACTGGACAGTTTGCCTCCCACATTGCTGTCCATTGCATCATTTTCCCAATCTTTGCCATGTCATCCATCAATGTCCACTTTTTTAAGCATCTGTGATCAGCTTCATTCTTGATGCATAGCACTATCTCCATTCAGATAGTTTTTCAACTGACTAAAGTAACAAAATTAGCCTGAATATATTTTTTTTTCATTTTGAAAGCAACCTCCAACTGTTGCTTCTTCTATTCCTCCATGAAAATGACACTTTCGGATTTAGTTTGTCATCCATGACAAGACTGACATCATTATTTGATGTTTTACTGAGTGTTCCTCTGAGCCCTTTATAGAACTTTTGAATCATGTCATCATTAGCTGTTTCCATAAAAGCATAAACCCTCTGTSGTCAACATGTAGAGCAGCACTGCTCAAGGACGCATTGTAGTGATTCTGTTACCAGTCCTACTGTGTCCGAGCATATACTCTAATGCTTCCTTGAGTACGACAAGTGCAATCTCATTTCCTTGGAACTGAGCAGCATGGTGAATCCTGTCCACCAGCATGAAATATTCTTTTCACACATATCTGAGATTCCATCTAGATCTATCTTTCAGCTTTTTGAACCATTGATAACAGTGGCTACCTGCCCTTGATACTGAAACCTCTTACTCCGTGGAGAATGCTCTGGTGTTTGGAGTGTAGAAATCCTGGCAATCTTTTCTGTGGTGGAAGCAGAAGCACACAGCACCTCTCAAGGAGTCCAGTTCACTGCCTGCATAAATGCAGTCACTCTTCTTATTGGCCAGAGACTCTTCCCCAGTGTCACCTCTCATGCTTTTTGGTTTGAAAAGATATTGCCATCAGCTGCTGCATGCAGGTTGTCTGACCCTGGTTCTGCCGYGATTATTCTTGTAGCAACACATACAGACTGGTTGCTCTTTGTAGTTCAGTTTGTGACCACTATTCAYTGTATCTGTCATTTCCTCTTCTGGCTTTCAGCGGCATTTCCTCCATCAGGAACCTAATGACCTTCTGCATACTCTCATCCACCTACAATGACAGGACCTATCTGAGATTTGCCAAGTGGCTTTAAATACTGTTCAGCATCTAATGTCAGCTACTGCTTATGGCCATCATATGGGCTCACAACACACCTGCCTGACTTATGCTATGCCTTCAAAATACTGGAAAAAATATCTATCTTGGTAAAGTATCGGACAAGCATAACTGCAACTGAAGTGGCATAATAAGAGTGAAGTGTAATCAAACGCTTGGCTAATGTAATTCAACATGGCTGCAACAGAGCTAACCAAAGGCTTGCTTCAACTCACAGTTGACTAAAAAGCTCAGTTCAGAAGGCTTTTAAAGCAAAGAAGGAATCATGATTTTGTGGTTACAGCTAGTCCTTGGAATGTCATGTCTTTGTTGTATTCTGATCTGTGCCTCCTGGGTTCTTGGGATAGGTCATTTCAACCCTCTACCTCAATTGCTTCTGCTGTAAAATGTATGTAATGGCACTTCTTTATTGCACAGGACATTTTGAGTGTTGCCTGCCTTTRTATTAGGGACCCATCCCTAACTGATAGAGGTGCAGAATATTTTGGACATAACATTCACAGAAAAATACAGTTAAATCATCTTAGACATTTAAAAACACAGATCCAAATGTTACTGTCAGCTAGGTTTAATCAATAGACACTAGTGCATTTCTGACATACAGGCTGTGATGAAAGGACAACAAGGACTGCAGCCTAGGTGAGTTCCCAGGTCCATCCAGCTCACCAGTGCATCTAGATCAGATGTGAGCACTACCTGGGCTAGAAGAAGATGCTAGAGTCTGCTTTTGAGGAAGAGCTGTCCCATACCACATTTTCTTCTTCACATCCCACTAGATAGAAGTTGGTTCATGTTGGGTTTCACTCTGAGGCCACAGTAGTTCTGTGTGCAATATTTCTGGGAATCATATGATCACTTTTGCAGGGTAATCATTATCTGGGGGAAATGCCTTTATTAGAACTCCTGTACAGTTTTCACATGCTTTAGAATTTTCCCTTGAAGACAGATCCCAAGGTCATCATAGTCCTGAAGCCACGTCCTCCTTCCCCTGCGGAAAGTAAGATCCTTTGCTGGAGACAGGAAGAACCAACACTGACCAAGGACGTCAAGGGCTGGCCCTTAGGCAGAGGACACTGGCATCGTAATTTGGTTGCGTGTTGCTAAGGAGAATGGCAAATGAATGGAAAACAAAAAAGGAGTCAAGAAGAAAGCCTTCGCTTTCACCACTGCTCCTTAAATCATAGTTATTGTGGTCCCCACCAAACTATACCTAAAATAGCTTGTGTCTGTTGCTATTTAGCTATTTAGTTTGGATCTACCAGCTGCATTAACTTGCCCCTATTGTACTATTGCAGTTGGATTGCTGCCATCCTCCCCCCAAGGGTTTTCTATAGATCTATATTTCAAAGTTATGGCTCTTGCAAAACTCYGCTGTGTGAGTTCAGACAGGCTAAAAAAAATTAGTCATGTTTCCTCTATTCCTGCTGCTTTACTAGGCTTCCTATTTGCAATCAAATTATTTTTAATTTTGACCGTGTTCCTATTGTTTGCCAGGAAGATAATCATCTTATCTCGCTGCCAGGATATTTCTCTCCTTTCTCATGTAGTTTCAGATGGATTAAATAAATACCCCTTGCACAAAGCACACCAAGCTGGGCGAAAGGGCATTTCACGATCACTGGCTGATCTGAAATTTAGGAAATGTCTCCCTTTTGGAAAAAAAAAAAGAAAAAAAAAGAAGAGAGAGAGATTGGAAGGACTCAGATGTGCCATAATGGCAGCTGTGCCATTGCAATGAGCTAATTACATGCACTCCGTTAATTTTTAGCCATCTCAGAGAAGCTTTATGGAAACACGTGGGTGCAGTGAAGTTAGTGAGTGACACTGGCTTGTTTGCCTACCAGTGCTGAACAAGGGCCAAAGCTGCCCAAGCTTTGGGTAAAGGAGGGGCCAAAAAAATGTCCTGAATGGTCCTGCGGGATCCTTCCGCTCTTCCCTCATCGCTCTACCTCTTCCCGGGTGGAACAACACGAGCTCCATGCAGGCAGCAGCRGCTCCCACGTGTGCCCGTTAGGAAACCTTATCACAGGAGCGTTCCTGGGCAGCCTTCTCCACCTCCACCTGTCCAAGGGAGCTTAACAGGAGCAGGTCACTTCACTGCATTTTGTGGCCTGATTTTAAGTCCTTCTCAAGGGAAGGATTAATGCTCATTAAGACTGAGTGATCAGGCTGTYGGTTCACGACAACCTGATGGCAGAGGATCAGGCATGTCTCAGGTATTTCCAGCTTCTCCAGTGTGCCCTCCAGGAAGAACTGGGTCATTAACGCACCGGCTACAACGGCGCAATGGAAAGTTCTCCAGACAAGTGAAACTGCCCCAAACCAACTTGTGCTGTTTTGTAACCTTCCCCCCAAATACGCTTTCCCAGTGCTGGACGCGGAGAGGTTTACCTCCAGCTTCCTAATTATCGAAGTACTGCTGCTTGTATTTTACCGCAGATGAGGAAATGAGGACATATGGCTTTCGTGATAAGAGATTTATGTGAGCTCTCTGTGCAACAGTGCTGCAACTTTCTATACAAGTCCATTTATAAAACAAAACATGTGTAAACAGCCAGGTTTTGATTGTTTCTGTGATTTCTTCCCCCTCGTGACAGATGTAAAGGAAAAACTGCAGGTTTCCACTTGATGCGGACAGATAAGTTTATGGTTAATGGGGCAGATCCCAGTTGCGGTAAATCAGTCTCTACTTCCCCTGATTTCTGTCTGCCAAAATCCAGCCCTCTGTGTGTGTGTGTGTGTGTGTGTGTGTGTGTGTAAGAAATACAAAGAAACTCAGGCTCAATGGGTTCACGACAATGATTCATTCTCAGTTGTAAGAGCACAAACATGCCTGAAGGTTTCTGGTAGGAGCTTCCTCATCAAGAACACAGCAAGGAGCACAAAATCCTAATTGCAATGGCAGCTGTGATTGTACTGGGTGCCTTTGACTACACCCCAGTAGACCAATTACCTTTCAAATCAGGAGTGAGATTAGAGAATTTAGGATCATATTCCCAGGGAGTAAATTTCTAATAAAGTCAGTGGAGTCAAAGAATTGGGCAGGCTGGATACGCACAGCTAACCCCAAGTCTGGACCGTGCTCTTTCAGTCCTCTTATCCTTTAGACTTTACTAGAGAGAGGCCAATTGCAGGGTGGTTCTGTCTTGGTTCTGTCCAGTTTTTCTTGGTTCTATCAAGATTTTCTCTGAACTTTCTGGTAACTCGGGATGGAAACCCAGGATGCGCCTTGCAATTTTTGTCTTTCTTACAGTTTCAGCTGTGAACGGCACAAGGACAATGTTTCTTGTGCTATTTCCCACATTGTTTCAGACACCAGATGAGCCCATAAATAATCTGAGATAGTTCTGACCTTGCTGAGAAAGTCTAAACTGGGTCCATTTGCAGACAGACACGATAACTCCGCGGAGCTTTCAGCTCCACGCCTTTCAGCAGTATGATAGATGACATCCCCTTGCAAATATTGCTTGGAGGACACAAGGTCTAAGTTCCTTGTATATGTGCAAACGCATCACAGACAAACACTCTCCGATGTTGTTGAACCTGCCCAGAAACCAGGCCCTCTCCACTTTCACTTTGTTGCTTTTGGAGCCATTTTCCCCCTTGTTTGGGCAGAGAAGATGAGTCATGGAACAAAGACAGCGTGGAAAGTTACATTCAGCCATTAAAGCGAGTGCAACAACTACTAGGCAAAAAATTCATCCRTGCAATTAATCTCACTGCAGTCCCACCCAATTTAGATGAATTATGTGTTAAAAACTGAGCCTTTTGGTTGATCAAGGCTGCTGGCTGCTGCATGCAGCTGCCTTCCTCTGTGTGTCACGCTCGCTCTTCAGCGCTTGTTTGAGGTCTGCAAAATCTCCTCTGTCAGCTGGATACGGTTAGGTGGACGGACCCAGATACATGCTGCACTGATGCTCACAGCCCACAGAGAGGGCTGCAACTCGGATCCCATCACATAGCAGCTTTCTAACCCCGCAGATGGGGTATTACTGTATTCCCATATGGTAGATCTCTCCTCCAGCATGAGGCCTGTGCTGTTCGCCTCCAAGCGTAGGACTTGCTCTTCCTTTCTGAAGTATGGTTGCCACTGCTGCCACCTACCTTTTATGCCAGAGTGGGTGCTAAAAAACCCCCTTGTTTGCCGAGTCTGGGAAGGAGCCCCAGATTTCCTCCTCAGCCCGAGGGGGTGTAAGCCTGGACTTGCAGGGGATGGCACTAACCCTTGGGGCTCATCGGTCATGTGGTGTGGGAGGTGCTGTCTGCTGATGATGGGGAACGGTATCGAGCCACGGTGGAGAAAAAATGTCAAAACCAATTGAGCCAGGGAGATCCTGTGTTGCTCTTRCCCGCTAATTTGGGCAGTCGTGTAGCAGAGCTAGAGATGAAATGCTGTCCCCAAACGTTTGGCCCCAGCACACTTCTGGATATGTTTAGCCACGTTCTGGGAGCAGCACAAGCCCCTCCAGGAACACTGATGCAGTCATGGGTGGTCTATAGGTCCTGCCTGAGCTTACGTATCGGGTAGGTCCCAGATCACTTGGCCTTGCAGCAGCRGTTCAAAGCACGCGGGAAAGGGGAGAACATTTAAATAGAATAAACACAGCTTCTCCCCAGGTGGAATCACTAAGATGGCCATAGGATAGCTGCAGCCCYTTTTTCCATTCTGAATAATTAATTTCTTTTCTTTACATTGAGATGGCATCATTYCTTCGCAGGTTGCAGACTAAGTATAGCAATGATTTCACCCGCCGCTGGTGTACCGCCACCTCTATGGGAGAGAAAGCCTGACATGTCTCGCAGCACACAGCAGCTTTATGCTGCYGTTTAGACAGGAAGCAAGAAAGGATATTATATCAAACAGAAGGCATGGGAGAACTGCAGGTTAGACGGAGCATATTTAGTCACTTAAGAATTGGATCGGCTCCCTGGGACCTGCGTTCACTTCCTGCAGGAACCCTAACATAGCCCAAAATAGTAGCAGCTAGGTAAAGCCAAGTATCTTCCCCTTTTTCTCCCCACAGCAAATACTAATGCTTACGTCGGAGAGAGAGAAGCATAAATAGAACAGCCTAGGGCTATGATTTGCAGTTTTGGTCTGCGGATGAGCCGCCAACATTTCTTAGAGATCASTATTACCCACTTGTGTCATTAAACTTTTCACTGATGAAATGATCTGGATGATACAGTCCTGTATATCCACATTTATACCAATAAACTAAGAAGAACCAGAGCTCAGGCCTGGGAGTGGCCATACTTTTGATAAATGGCATGGTTTCCCTCCGGCCACCCAGCACATTCCCAGCCAATGCCCCGGCACGGCTTGGGAGACTGCGTGCACCAAGGTTTTCTGCTGCCAGTTCGGACATGCTTTGGAAAAGAAAGGAGTTTGGCTTTAAGGATAGAGGATATGCCGTGCCTGGTGTTTTCAGCGATGGAGAATAGCCCTGTGGCTGTTTTATTACGTGTGTTCCCCCAACCACCGCTATCTGCCATCACACTGGTTTTACTACTGCTCTCTGCTACTCTCTCTCCGCCAGGTTTTCCCTTCTCCCCGCGAGCGTGGCGAGGGTTGCTGCAGCGTGTCTGTACCATGACAACACCAAACTACACACAAAGCCGTACGCCTCCATTCATCCTTCTTCCAAGCTTTACAAGCGTCTTCGAGAGCCACTCGGGGAGGCAGAGCGTAGGGCCGGATCCTCAGYGCACGCATCAGCAAAGTGCAGCTGACATCAGGGCAAACGCGTTTTACGTACCTTGACGATCGGTCGGTGTTTAGTACACATCGGAAATGAAATCCCCCATAGCTGGAGTTCAGGGGCATCAAAGAGGTTCAGGAAAGACATGCTTGGACGGAGTTTTCCGAAGCAGTCGGCGCTTGCCTAATTGATTGCCATTAAAAACCAGGAGGTTTTAAAGGAGCTGCTTGCTGCTTAGTGGCTTGAAAACTTGAACCTGAAATACTGGGGCTCTGTGCCTGGTTCCCAAGGTAAACACATGTGATTTATTTCCTAAACGCATCTGCAGCGCAAGAATTCATTACATCTATCCCCGATGGGTAGGAGCCAAAACATTTCCGGTGTGCCAAGTTACCAGAATATTATTAAAAGCAGCAAGAGCTGGAGGGAAGGTGCAGAGAAAGGCAACCTCCTTCCCAAAGCCAGGTGGCTTAGGATAGACTTACGCCGCTTCCCAAACCGATGAGGCAAGCCGGAGTCAGAGGTTCCTTGCAGCAACAGCTCGGTCCCTCTGGATGCCTCTCCGAAAGCTCACAAATATTCTAGGGAAGGGGGAAGGGAGAGAGAAGAGAGTGAAACCTATTCAATTACACCGAGCTCACGACTGGCGTAGTAAAATCATTTATGGAGTGAGGGAATCCGGAGCGGTTTGGGCCGGAGCCATCTGCTGTTATTTGGTATACAGAATTGGTTTCTATGGATTTTATTAATAGGTCACGCGATCATATACGGAGATGTGAGATCTGAATCTCCCAGGAGGGGTCCCTGGTTGGGGTTTCTGCTGCCTTTACGGGCAACGGCTCAAACTTTCTCGCAGCAGCGAGTCTGTAAGACTGTAAGTCTGTAAGAGCTYGAGGGGGGTGGCTCTGGGTTTAGGATCCTGTTTTTAATTCCCTCCCACCCCCAAAAAAATCTTCAGCTGACCTTGTCCCTGTTCCTCTCTACAACACGTTTAGTAAATGGGGACATGATCAGAAAGKCTCTTACTTTTCCCACCTTCTGCATGGATCCTCTCTCCCCATTTCCCATCAGCGTGACCCACACGCGGTCCAAAACCGAGGCCCGTCTCCCACCCGTCTTCGAGGCACAAGGCTCACGCCAGCCCTTTGCGCAGGGGTGAATCTCCCCTTTGAGCCACCWTGGGCTCTCCCACACTAAAGGGACTTGGATGCACGCAGGACGCATGGGACGGGCGGGAGYGAAGCAGAGCAGCTTCAGTATCCGCCGCAAGGCGCTGCAGGAGGCTGCAGGGAGGCAAAGTGTCAGCAACTTCTGCAACATTTCGGCTCAAAAATTTGCTTCTCTGTGAGTCAGGTGATTTCAACACTTCAGTTCATTAGCTCTCAGCTTTTTAAGTTACCCCGAGCCGAGGCRGCTATGTCCAGGTCCTCCTCTTTCGGAAAGTCCCGAAAGCCATCGGATGGGAGGTGCACGAGCTGTCTTAGCAGCAACCGTGCAACCTCCATCCTTCTTGAGCGCAAAACCACTACCACCAGCGGAGAGCCGAGCCAGCATGGGGAGCGGTGTCACGGGGCTGACCCGGGCTGCGGGACCTCCCCAGGGCTGATCTGGGCTGCAGGGTGTGTGTGTGKGGGGGTGTCCCTCCAGTCTGACCCGGGCTGTGGGATGCCCTGGTCTGACCCGGGCTGCGGGACCCTCCCCCCCCACCCAGTCCGATCTGGGCTGCAGGATGCGGGGGGAGGGGGGTCTCTCCAGTCCGATCTGGGCTGCGGGACCCTCCCCCCACCCAGTCCGATCTGGGCTGCAGGATGCGGGGGAGGGGGGTCTCTCCAGTCCGATCTGGGCTGCGGGACCCTCCCCCCCACCCAGTCCGATCTGGGCTGCAGGATGCGGGGGTAGGGGGGTCTCTCCAGTCCGATCTGGGCTGCGGGACCCTCCCCCTCACCCAGTCCGATCTGGGCTGCA